>NC_056728.1:1387444591-1387744591 GCF_019279795.1 Protopterus annectens
AATTCTGTGTGAATGTCTCTATATTTTCTTTAGTTACAGTTAGTGATGACACACTAGATACTTTTTTTTAAATTTCTCCAAGTCTTTTGGGTTTCTAATACCATTACAGGGAAAGAACCCCATTCCTTAGTCAAAGTACGATTAAAATTCATGAAATATTGCTTCATTCTTTGATGTCAGCCAGAAGTGCTGTTTGCAGCACCCGCAATGTGCACAGTGATGACTCCTTCTGCAATTCGTATGGGGTTACATGTATTGGTATCATATCTAAATACAATTGTAGATTATTTTTTATACGACCCATTGCTCCTACTACTATTGGAACTATCTGGGTATCTTTCTTCCACATTGCTCTTGTTTCTGCCTGCAAGCACTAGATACCTATATATAACTGATGAGGTACACAGAGTAGCAATAAAATTATCTTCATTCAGTACCATATATCTGTATTTATCACACTGTTTATCAGTGTCTATAGTTAGGGTAAATATATGTTTATATGAACCTGGATTCCCAAAAAGGTATACAAAAATATATCTAGTACAAAGTATAAATATTGAAAAGTTAATTGCATCATACAAGCTAATTAATTAATCATCCTAACAAATGGAAATAAACCATGCTGGACCTAATTATCCCATATGTTTTAATGAAAAAAAAATGCAATAAATGTTGTTAAACTAAGCATGACATTCTCCAAAATATAGTTCAGTCATACAACACTCCAAAATAATTAGTCCATATTATTGTTTTGTAGTTGGTTTAATCTAATGTAAAACTACAATGCAATATGCAAACTCTCCCATTCTCTCCAGTGAGAAAATATCAAACTAATTGTCACTTGTCTTGGTTTATGATGGAAGACAAACTGGCGGGGTAGTTCGTTTATATGCTTTATTACATAGAAACACATCAGGATGGGTAGCAGCATTTGCAATCTAGCAGTAGTTGTATGCATAGGCTTTCTCAAAATAGTGGCTAGAAGTTGGTGGTCAGTTTCAGTTTGAATAGGTCGGCCATAAATATAATAATGGAACTTCAAACATGCAAACACAATTGCCAAGAGATCTTTCTCTATCTGCACATACTGCATTTTAGTTTGGATTAGAGTTCTGGATGCATAAGCTACTGGTCTACCCTCTTGAAGGATGACTGCACCAAGACCAAACTGTGAAGCATCACAAGAAAGAGTAACTAGTTTGTAAACATCATAATATCTGAGAGTTGGTGGACTGGCAATTTTCTGTTTCAGGACCTCAAACGCTCTCTGGTGTTGCTCTGACTATAACCAGGATGCAGCTTTGCATGTCTGCTCTCTCTGACTTAAGTCTGGAATGAACTTGCCTAAATGGTTAACCATGCCAAGAAAACATTGTAGGGCTTACAGTTGCTGCCATGTGCTTGGGCCTGTTTCTTTTAATCACATGCTGCGTACTATAAACACGAACACTAGAAAATACTGGAATCATGCATTTCTCATTTGTAAGTTCATATATCTGACAAATTTCAATGGCTTTATTCAAAGTTAAATCACTGTCATGAAGCAAAGTCTTTCTCACAACATCATCTTTATACCTAAATATGCACAAGTCGGCTTTTATCAACTCATCCCTTAAATCACCAGATCTGTATGTTTTAGCCTTGTTTCTCAAGTCAGTTATATATGCTGCAAAAGTTTCCCCAGGCTTTGGATCTCTTGTATAAAATAATTGCCTTTCCATTGTAATATTTGTTAGGGGGTTACACATCTCTCTAAATTTACATTTTAAGCACTTGGGTTCTTCCCTTGACTCAGCCAGACCAACTATATGACGGTTTTCCCCTGCCCCTGCAAATATAGCAGGTGCATTCACAAATGAAAGCTCTCTTTGTATGGCTTCTGAACCAGCTAAATTAAGCAGAATAAATGCCTTTGTATGGTCATCTTTATCAGAAAATGCAGCTTGTATGAAAATATCATACTCTTGCTCAAACACTCTCCAATTCTCTGCAATATTATTATCAAGTGGAACTGCTGTACGAAATCCTTCAGCCATGCCAACAAAGTTTGCCCAAACACACTGAAAATATGACCCTTGTAATTGTATACGAACATGCACACACAGCCAGTGGTTGTAATAACATTCAAATATGCAATAAACGCTTTGAAATACTGTACTTTGCGAAATATGCTTTGAAAATGGCTGTATTTTGCAAAATAACTGTACTGTAATACTGCACAAACTTGCAAACACTTTGTATACTTTGGATATCTTGAATAGCTTTAGTTAATGCAAAATGTAGCTCATAGGGAAAAATATGGGGGCTTTCCTTATTTTATTCATTTTATGTGATTCAGACTTTATTTTAAACATTTTCTATAGTTATTCGAATATTTTTTCAGTATGTCATAGTTTTGGACATTTCATTTATTTAGAAATTCATTTAGACCATTCTGAGTGCTTCATTTTATATTTTGCAAATAAGAAATCATTTAAGTAAGCTTTAATACCTAAAATACATTTCTGACCTGTTTCTCGAGTTGTACGTGCAGTAGGGATGATCCATTCCTCTATATTCCTCCACCATTAACTGAGTGCCTTCGCAGTCCTGAATCTGGATTTCTAGATCCCATTCTGACACCATATCGCTCATCTTAGTTTCTAATTGAAGACAAACAGGTGGGTTAGTTCATTTATCTGCTTTATTACATAGAAACACATCAGGATGGATAGCATCAGTACAAAATATAAACAAACTGATTAACTGACAAACTACACAGACATACATGCTTACATCTCAACAGCTTACTACAAAACGGCAGTCAGGCTCGCACGTGCTCAGTATTTATACACTTGTGCAAGCCCCTAGAAAGCTTATTAAATGTGTACATGTATATTGATCTACACTAATCAAGTATAAAACAACCAAGAATATATACTACCAGCCAAATTAAATAGTAACTCCATCTAAATAAAATTCAAGAGGGTGGCACAGTGGTACAGTGGTTAGTGTTGTCACCTCATAACAAGAGGTTTTCTGGTTCAATTCTCAGTTTGGGTGCCTTCTGTTCAGAGTTTGCATGTCCTCCCTGTGCTCGTATGGGTTTCCTCTGGGTGCTCCGGTTTCCTTCCACATTCCCAAGACATGCTGCAAGTGGATTGGATATTCTAAATTGGCCTGAGATATGTGTGTGTGTGTGTGTGTGTGTGTGTGTGTGTGTGTGTGTGTGTGTGTGTGTGTGTGTGTGTGTGTGTGTGTGTGTGTGTGCCTTCTGAGGAAGGTTGGGAGCAGCACTGGCAACTTGACACTGTAAAACTCTACTGCCACTTGTTCTGTGGACCAATGATCTGCTAATCGGAACAACTGAAAGGAGAAGAAGATCTAAATCAAATTTGAAACAAACAGTTTTTTCAACAAACAAGTGTACAAAGCACATTTGAAATAAACAAAATATACTAGGATTACAAAAACAAATAAAATACAGTACCATAACAAGAACATTCAAATAAATATAAAAATAACATAAAATATTCAGAAAAGTACTTCCTTATGCATATCTACTCTAGTGGCAGATTAAGTGTACCTTGGACTCTGGGTGATTTACAAACCATGATCCTCCCACTTCTTCTTCACACACACACACACACACACACACACACACACACACACACACACACACACATACACACACATTTTATTTGTTGTCACCTGCCTGATTTAGGACTATTCAAACTGCTGTCAGTATAATGCAATGTCCATACCCATAAATTACAGCCACTTGACTGTGCCCATCTCAAATGTCCAATTGTAATTAGAAATGGTCACTGTAAAGTATTCCAACTTGCTTTTCAGAAATTCACGCTAGTCCTCCGTAGCCAGACTAATGGTGTTTAATTGATCATTATAGCCAGAGTCAGCCATTCTAATTGACAGACAGCTCCCCTTATCCAGCAAATATAGCCCCATTGTTGACTGTCTACATCTCAGATATCTAATTATGATAACATAATTATGGACACAATGATGTTATCATACACATTTCCCATAGAGACACAGTATTCCAACTTATTTTATGCAAATATGCATTAATCTTGCAAAGCTAAACTCTTCAAACAGAGAAGACAAGAGAGTAAGTTACTTTCATCCACAGGAAGCTCCCACTCAGCAGTACTAGCCATTTGGCTGAGAAATAGATCAAACATATGATACAAAGTCAGGAATAATTTGTTTCACAAGAGAATTAATAATCCAATACAAGCAATAGCCAGATAATACACATTCTAGCTTATTTTATGTAAATGCACACTAGTCCTGTAAAGTTATACACGGTAAGTTTTATTTCACCAACACCCCACCCCCCATTTAGGTACTGCAATCATTAATGAATTGCCATAAAGGCCCACATTTTATGAGGCATGTACCAAAAATATGAACTAAAATCATAAGCATTTTGTGAAATCAGAGACAGTTTCCACTTCATTTCATAAAAGCAATCATGAGTGAATAAATATCCTACTACCTTTCATTCAAATGCACACTAGTCCTAAAAGTCAGACTCTAAAATGAAATAAGCAAATTACAAGATAAAATCAATAAATAAATCACCTCAGAGATGAATAGCATTATCAGTGGTTGCTGTGCATGTGCAACTGGTAGGCACTGCAAGTATACAAATATAAATACTTCAGTGTCTGTCACTTAACATTTTGTATAACCATAAATGAACGAGTGTCCCTAACAATTATGTTCAGTACATAAGCTAACTGCTATGACTTAGCTGTTCTGAACATAACATAAACTTTCTTAAAAATATATATATATTTTTCGCTGTCCTTGAGCCCAATCTGCAGCTACTGGCCCTTGGCAACTGCCCAAATCACCACCCCAAAGCACCTACTGATACTGAAGCAGGCTGAAGGAGAAGTCTGACCTAAGATAATCTTTTATCACAAAACCCTTCCCATTCAGGTTAAAGCATATCATTGCAACTGTATACATACAACAACAGTGTTTAAAATTGCATTTATTAAAATGAATGGAAAATTGAAACATGAACAAAAATGAAATATTGGTAAATGGAATATATCAGGGTCTATGTTCCATAAATTAAATGCCTAGGACTGTGGGGTATAGGTATTTGATTCATGTCTCATGATTTCAGCTCTTGCAGCAAAACTCATACCCAAAACCTACAGTACCAAATATTTAATTCCCAGATCATACCTCTATATGTCCATGTGTGTGTGTGTGTGTGTGTGTGTGTGTGTGTGTGTGTGTGTGGTGTGTGTAAATGAACACACCAACCCACCAGACTCTATGACTCTACAGAAATTGCATATAAGTACATTTACCTATGTTACTGTACATGATTTCTGTATATTCTCAACAACTGTATAATTGTACTTTATATCTTGCATATATCTTTGTAATTGTCAAACTTTAATGTTTTCCTGGGCTGAAACTGAAAGTGGTCACTTGTGATCAGTGTTGTAACCTGTATAACAAATGTAAATAAAAAGCTACAGCTGTATATGTATATGTATGTACGTATATGTATATATATATATATATATATATATATATATATATATATAATATATATTTATTCACTTTATAATCTCAAAATACTGAAATATCAAATTTCAGTATTTCGAGACTATAAAGCCAAAAAATCAAAAACCCTAAACTTTAAAACTGCGAAATTTCAAACCACAAATGTAACATAAACAAAACACTACACCACACAAACACAAATACACCTACCTGCCAACACTACAAAAAAAAAAAAAAACCAACACACACAAACACAACAAAACTAACACACACACAAACAATCTTGCTAAAAGCAGGGGGCAAGCACTCCTGCACCCCCCATGTGGGGGTCTGCGCCCCCACACCACCCTTACTTATATATACTAACTCCGAGGTCGCACTAAACACACAAACCCATAAAACTCACCATTACACACACTCACACACACAAATTAGCCCTACCCAATACCCTTACAAAAACACCACTTACCTCAAACCCCAGCTAAATCTACAAACCGCACCACACGTCATGTATGCAAACACATAATGGCAAATGCGACATTTCCACATTCGCTATTATGCAGTTTCTCGTAACTGCACTTTCGACTTTATAGTCTCAAAATACTGAAATTCGACATTTGAAACCATATATATATATATATATATATATATATATATATATATATATATATACTGTATTTCCCCAAAAATAAGACCGGGTCTTATAGTCTTTATCCCAGCGAAATGCGCATTAGGGCTTACTATCAGGGGATGCCTTATTTACCCACATCGTACAACAATCTACCTTTATTCATTTATTCATGTACAAAAATTGACATTAATTAATGAACACAAATCAACATTGCTTCATGTACAAAAATCGACATTTATTCATGTACACTAATTGACATTTATTTTGTACTTTTCTATTTCTGGAGAACAGTTCTAATAACAGGTTGACAGTTGTGTGTGAATTCTACATAAACAGTGCAACAAACATTTCAAGTCCAGAATATCTGCACCTTGGCTTTCACAGTTATTCAAATACAGCCATGTCATCTTCTTCTTCTGGGACATTGTCATAAGTGTCCAACCCCCAAATTTTGGACGGAATTTCTTGTGACTCCATTTCCTGTAGCACCATTGGCCCCAATCTGTCATGCCTAGCAACTGAGCTCTCCTTGAATGAGCACTGCTTGTCCAAGTAGCCTGCTCGTAGTGCATTGGCAACACAGCTGTCAGTGATTTTATCCCATGAATATTTCACCCAAGTCATGACCTCTTGCATGCTAGGCTTCACAAAGTTTCCATGCTGATTTCTCTCCATTCTATTTTCAATGTAGTCATTGAGTTCCATGCACAAATGGTCCTTGAATGACTTGTTTATTGCAATATCAAGAGTCTGGAGATAGGCAGTCATTCCTGTGCGTATTATTATTTGATCTGTTCTCCTCTGTGCTAGGAATTTCTTTGTTTCTTTAGCACAGTGAGTGCTGGCTGAATTCCAGACTGGCAGACCTCTTTCGCCACCTCGCAAAACAAGTGGCAGCATTACATCGACCCACTTCCTTATAACTGCTTGTGTGCACCAGGCTTTTTCAGTTTCAAGAATGTAAATGCCTGAAACAAGTTCAATCTTTTCTTTCTTGCCCTTACTAATGATTAGGGGTGGGGTTTTCTTTCCATCTAGACAAATTGCCAGAATAAAGGTAACACGTACACTCTCGTAACCAGTGGAGGGACTGTAGATTGATGAGGCACCCCTCTGATCAATTGTTGTTTGAGATCCTTGTCCCATAAACACTGCAGTTTCATCCATAGCAATCATGTTGGAGAGTCGGTATTTAGAAAAGTCGATGCCATTAACAAAGGACTTGAACACAAGTGCACATTTAATAACTTCAGTATCTTCCAGCTTGAACAGTGTTGTTGATCTTCTTAGAGACAGTTCATATCTCTGAAGAAAGCCATCCAGCCAATGCTGTGATGCTTTGAATTCTTCTGTGAATATTTCTAACTGTGGTGCTATTGCAAGGGCAAATGCTTGAATATCAGCCCTGTGCACAACCAAAGCCTTTGCTCTCCTGTTAGCAATCCACTCACAGATGATGTCTTCAAGCTCAGGAAATAATGTTTGCCGACCTGATCCACACTTACACTTCTTAGCGTTTCCCTTGTCGGCCTGTTGACTGTGGTTAACGTATGCTGCTCGCCATTTTCGGACCATTCGGAGATCTAACTTCTTCTCTTTACAGAAAGCCATCAGGTTCTTTCCACAGGGGTCCTCCATTATTTCTTTCTTGTACTCGACAGAATAGCTCTTTTTGCACTCATCTTGTCTGGGGGGAGTTAATTGAAGACTTACGTGACCGGAGTGGCAACACAAAATGGCACCAGTTATGAAGAGAAGACACTACCACAGCTGCTCGTTATCATGAGAGCATGCTTCCCACACGTTGTCTGTACTTTGACCGATCAAAGTACACCTGTGTGGGTTTATGGGCCAAAGATCTCAACTGTCAAGTGTGAGTGATAATTAGGTTACAGTAAGAATCGGAACTGGGACTTATTTTTGGTGTAGGGCTTATATCATGAATACCCTGGAAAAACATGCTAGGCCTTACTCTGTGGTTAGGTCTTATTTAGAAAGAAATATGGTATATATTTGTGTGTGTATGTGTAACAGATTAAATCACAAAAATTAGAATGCACTATACATCGAATCACAGAGATCTGAAAAAAAAAAACAAAATCTATTTTTTGCAGGGGGACAAGAATCCCTGCACAACCCACTCCTACTAATTATATATACCAATTAGGAAATGGAACTACAGTGGGGAAAGGCCAAATTTTTCAAACCCCACTGTACTGCGATCTTGCACTGAAAAAAGGTCAGTATGGTCAATAAGCTGATTTTTGATCAGCTGCACTGGGTTTTTTCATTTGAACAGTTACCAATTTGAAAGGTTGAAAACCTGTATATATATATATATATATATATATATATATATATATATATATATTCAACTCCATTTTGGTCGACTAAACAGATGGTCAACAGGTGTGCGAGATAACACAATTCTATGAGTTGGGGTATATGCCCTTTCCCTGTTTTTTTTTTTTTGCAGTTTTGAAGATAATATATATAATTAGCAAGGATGTGGAGGGTCAGGGGGATTCTCCCACTTCCTGCAAGAATGATATTTTTGATTTTTTTTATTTGTAAAATTTTGCAGGCACCAAGGTTGTTTTTTAGTTCATTCTTACCAGCATGTTGACTATGTTGTTTTCAAACTTATGTGGTCAACTTTCTTTTAATTCAGCTTGGTATAGTGCATACACACACACACACACACACACACACACACACACACACACACACACACACACACAAACACACACACATACACATATGCAACTTGCCCACAGAAACAGAAGATTTCTTAGTGTTGTATTCTGTTCCTAATTACTTCCTTTCTCTATCAACTGATCTAAACATCATGTTCCCTGTCTATGATCTGTACTTTAAATATAGATATCTAACTTTTCCCATGTTTTTGGCAGGCAATACCATTGTTCCTTCTAAAAAATAATTCCTACTAATTATGATGTTTTACATAAAGTCTTTGGTAAGTTGATATGCTAGCTTTTTAATAATGGCTTAATTCTGAAGATTTTAGGGGGATATTGGGATCATCTATTTATTGTTCTAGCAGCTGGATAAAACAAGCAAGGTAAAGAAGTAGATGTTATATTACAGAGAAAGATAGGCCAGTAGAGGAAAGCTGGACCTCTCAAAATAAGAAAGATTTGGGGAGAATAAAATTAGAGAAATGTGTGCATGGCTGATTAAAACAAAATGCAGTTTACTAAAGTAAATAGAAGGAAAATCAAGCGTGATTCAGATGCCATGGTCAAAGAAGTGAGAAGATTTTTTTTTCTAATAGATGAGATAATACAGAGTAGTCAACAAAAGTCAGTTCATTACCAGAATGAAATAATACAAAGCAGTCAGTTAACCAACTGAAACTAAACATAAATAGAATGTAGGCTGAGGTGAATAATGTCAGTGGAACTCCTAAAATGAAGGCATCAAATATTCAAGGTAGTATTATATGAAAAAATATATTTGACTGGCCTGCTAGACCTCTAACAGGTAAGTGGTAAACATCTGGCAGTTCAGTCAGTAGCAATTATATATACACTGAAGGCTGCTGAACTGGCCGAAATTCTAACTCAGTGCATTTTATCTATCTAGCTATCTATCATCTATCTATATTGTTTTATGAAGGTGGTTGCTACACAGCTGTAATAAAATGGGTTCCACCATGATTCACTGAGTAACATTAGGATGAAATTACAGTTGAATGAATACAAACAGGTATAACTTCATCCAGCTAAAGAAAAGCGAAAAAGCATTTTTTTTTTGCAGAGGCAAGCACCCTCGAACATCCAAACATCCTTACTTACAAGCTAAAGGGTTGCGCAAACTTTGAGAAAAGGAAGATATAAACAAACAAAAAAAATGAATCATTGCCAGACCCACAATTGAAAAAGTAACAGTAATGATCTCCTATGACAAACACTAATCAACGAACTGCAACTTGTCAAATCTGCTCAAGGAATTGCAGTATCATTTACTGGTTACTCAACACTGAATATTCTTTTGGGAGGTGACAATTATGCACTCTTATTGGGTCATATCATGTCACAGGACCATAATTAATAAGTGTAACCTCTTGAATGTGCCTAGGGAATTACCTAGCTTAATATGCAGGGATAGATTATTCCACTGATGGGGAAAAACAAATATAACTGAAAATGTATAAAGTTTAGTAAATAGTTTTAGTGCCTGCTAGCTATCATGCTTAAAAATTGGTGAGTCTACTTTCATTAATTTGTTGAACATCTAAAAGTAAAACTTGAAAAACTTAAAAAAATTAAAATGATTAAGCTGCCCCTGCACCTCCATGGGAGATATGTCCCCATACCCCCTTACTTGTCTCTACCCACTCCACAATCTTACAACAAAAACACAGTAGTGCACTACCAACTCAGACGATAGAAGGCAAAGCAATTAGAAGAAACCTCAATGAAACAAATCACAATTCACTTGGCAAAGTGTAGGAGAGCCATAACATGTAACTGTATGTTCTGATCACAGAAGATGGAAGGTTTGATTGACATTAAAAGTGAAAAAGTACAAATAATGACAACGCATGGCTTGAAAAAGCTATGTGTGACATAAATTCTGATGTGCAGCACAGTTCCTCTTCTCATGCAGTGTAACATGGTGGCAGCAGCAGCTTCAAAGTTTGTTTGACAAACTCATATCTAATACTCATAAAAGCAGGCTTTCAAATGGCAGACAATCATGGATGCAAACATTTTGTTTAAGATTGTATTCATAGACAGTACTCATAATGATTAACTAGTTCCCAGTGCCAGCTATGTTACACTTCATGATTTTATATTTAACTCTACTTTAGTGAGTGGAAAAAAGACAGTCAACATAAAGGCTGACTGTTTCTCTATAGCTTATACATCTAGTTACTTTGTGACCCTCAAGTTTCACTGCATCTACTGTAACTCAAAACTACCATTTGACTGATTATTTTTTGACCTACACAGAGTTAATCCTTCTAATTTTAGTCAACAGAAAAGCAGAAAGTGCTTAATTTAATGAGCATTTTATTGTAGTAACTTTGTCTACTTTAGCATCAACTTTAATTTCTGCTGATCCTTGTAACTTCTCTGTCTCTTTTCATAACTGGTTAACATTCTATTCACCAGTTGGTGCTGCAGTAACAATAGTATAGCTTCATTTATTGTTTATCAATGGTCTTGTAGACATGCTATTCCTTTCATGTTACTGTTAGTTTGCAACTCTACTCTGTTAAATGGAATTTGCAATTGGCTTACTTCACCTTATATGCACTATCTATTAAACAAGCTTTCCACTATCAAAAAATGTTCGGCAACTCATTGAAACATGTATGATCTGAATTTGAATCTACCAAATAATTTAGTCTGCGATATGCTGATTTTTGTAGACATTCACTGAGTCATCTTACAGGTTCACAGGTAGATACTAGGCAATCAGTCATCTGACCATTTTCAGTCTAACCAGAAGACCCAACATCATGTATTACCTCTCATCTCAAGAGAAAACCACAAAGTAGGCCTGGGAAGAATTTGTGACTTCCTATTTAATGGTCCAGATTAGACTTGAATGAGGTTAGGGAGTCACTTTACTTAATGTACAGGAATAGCGTATTCTATAGGTGGGGAATATGATGTGATACGAATGTCTTGTGCTAACATGTTCTGTAAATTAGTTGATAGAGTTAAAATCCTTTGTATGCATGTTTGAGGATCCATTAGTTCTATGAAGGTATGGTAGGTAGAGGAGTATGGTGAACCTTCATGGTATAAAAGGCCAGACATATGGCACCATGGAGGAATCCAAAGGCTAAGCTGTACAGAGAATGAATGGACAATTGATCTGTAAACTAAAGGATTTGAGGACTATGACTTTTTTGGTTCAAATCCTCTGGGGTATGAATGCTATGTTCTGTTAAGTAGATAACAAAGGGGCATTTTATTCAATAATAGGTAAATAAAAGATTAGTACAGTGGAAGTGAGACTTCTTCACTTCTATACAAGGTACCCTTGGTTATTAGTAGGACCAGATAAAAGGATTTTCCAACTATAAAGGATAGGGATTTATCCACAAGGGTGCCCCGAGCTCTAACAACAGTGCCATTCTTAAAGGGTATATCATCTACGTGGTGCAATAATGAATTATTTCTTTTAACACAGTGCAGTAGAGACATCAATGCCACAATTTATTGAGCACTGCTGTATGGAAAAAGCAATGTAGCAAGATATAAAAAAATATATAAGACTACAGTTTCAGCTTATAGATCCAAAAACAGCAATTTGGGATGAGGTGCAACAACTCCATGAACAATGCAGTTACAAAAGAAACAAGATTATATCAGGAGTGCTGTAAGAACAGGCTACAATGCCTTTTATACAATTTGATCACCCTCAGCTCAGGATAAAACATAGGGAGGAAGTGTATCAGTGTTTATAAAGGACAAGTACACTGCTAGACTGGTCCAACAACATTACTCACGTAAGCTCCTCCATGCCCAACCAACCATAGGTGTGACCCCCTGTCATATCTTTGCCAGATACAGATCCCCTAAGGTGAGTCTGGAAAACCACACCTCCTACCTACACCTACTGGAATGTCTTAACATTCAGCCTAACACAATATTTATGGGTGACTTCAACTACCCCTCCATAAACTGGGATATTTATTTCCCCCATAATTCACTTGCTCAGAGATTTTTGGACTTCATCAATGCAAACACTCTGGAGCAACTAGTTAGCTCCCCAGCTATAGGTGCAAATATCCTAGACCTGGTACTCATGAACATGGGGTGGGGGGGTGCTGCTCTCTCCCATGCAGTAACTCCTCCCTTGTAAGATCTGACCATAAAATGATCTCCTGTAGTATTAAAACTAATCTAGAACCCCCATCAAACTCCAAGCCTGTTAAGATATTTACTAAGGCCAATTACCTCAGACTAAGTGATAGCTTATTAAACTCCCAAGCCCCTCTGAACCTGGATGACACTAAGACCTACTCTGTGTTGTACATCGAAGTTCAATACAACCACATTCATAGCTGCATAGAGGAAGTAGTATCTGTCTGAGTCACATCTATGATTACTGGCAAAAATAAACCACACCGGTGGACGCCTAGCATACATAGGCTATTCAACAAAAGAAAAAAACCCTCTACAAAGCCAAGAAGGAATAGACAAAATAATGCAAAAAGATACTCACCAGTCTAAACAAACAAACAAATTAGAGAGCTGGTCAAATCTGCCAAAGCAAACATTGAGGCAAAGACAGCTTCCCAGGTAAAAGACAACCATAAGGCTTTTTTTAATTATGCTAGTAACCTCAAGGAAAATCCTGAGCAATGTGCCGAGTTAATCATGAATGGAAACACTTACACCTGGCAAGAAACTATAGCAAACCTGCTGGATGACAACTTCAGTTGAAACTGCTCAACCATCCTCTCCTACTACATCCAAAGAAATGCCCACAGCCATCTCTCTACTGGTCATTACAAGGGACCAGGTCCTTAATGTGCTCACTAAAGCCAAAAACACAGTCTCCATGGGTCCCAACATTTCAGGGTGCTTCTTAAATAGATGAAAACAGAATCTATCAGGCCCACTAGAAGCCTTCTTTAACCATAGTCGCCAGACCATACCTCTCAACTGTCCATATTTTTGTCTCATATTTTGGTCTGTTCCTCATAAAATCTGTGATTTTCTGAAAAACCACTGTGATGATTTGGCAATTGAAGTCACTAAATAATGACATACATTTGAATTTCAGATTTCAAATTCTTCAGAAAAATACATGTTAATGCAAACCCTGCTATTCTAGAAACTTTCTAAGTTTATACAAGAAATATTTAAAATCTGTCCATATTTTAGGGCCTTTGTCCCTCTATTTTGTCAGGCTTTGTCTAGATTTTTAGCACTAAGAGGTTGAGAGATATGCTACAAATGAGCTTTGTCCCAAAGGAATGGAGGACTGCAATAGTTGTTCCTCTACATAAGAGGGACCCATCAACTGACCCAGGGAACTACAGACCCATAAGCTTTCCCAGTCTTATAAGTAAGGCTATGGAGAAAATTATCATGGGCTTGATCAGTAACAACATAGGAAATCCCAAACACTGGACCATACCCAATTTGGCTCTGTCAAAGGGAGGTTTTGCCTGCTCAGTCTGGTAGATTTCTTCAAGAAAGTCACCAGGACCATGGATTATTTATCTAGACCTGCCTAATCTTTTGACACAATCCCCCACTCGGGGATCATAGATAAACTTACTGCATTCGGTATAAACCCCTAAACCATCAGGTGAATAGCCAGCTAAACAAATCCACTTCCGATGAGAAACCTGGTATTAGTGGTGTCCCACAGGGCTCAGAGTTGGCACCCTTTCTGTTTAGTATATACTTCTCTGAAGTGAAGGCCAATGTTGGGGTTCACCGACGACTGTCAGCTAGGAACAATCATTGAATCCCCAAATGATGCTGACATCCTACAAACAGGCCTAAAAATGACTAACAGCTGGTGCCAATACCATGGTCTGAGACTAAATGCTAAAAAATGCATAGTCATATCCTTTGGTAAATCAGATATCCCCACAAATTTTAATATTGCTAGCACAATTCTAAAAGTAGACCCAGTGGTGAGAGACCTAGGAACACAGATAAATAGTAAGCTAAACTTTGACCACCAGGTAGCTATGGTAATGAGGAAATCCGTCTGCGTTGCTCAACTTATAAGAAAAGGCATGGCATGAAAGGAAGTCATAGTGCTATTGTACTTGGCTCTCATCAGGCCCATAATCATGTGAAATGCTTCTTTCTGCTTGCACCTAACCAGGCACTTACACCAGTAAAAGCAGCCGCAGAGGTTTCTCACTAAAGAAATACGAAAGGTAAGACACATATCTTATGCAGACTGATTAAAGGCCCATCCTTTTATTCCATCTCATATAATTTACTAAGAGATGTCTTATGCCTGACCAACAAGGCAGTCTCTGATCCAGCCCTGATGAAAATGTTACATATTCTCAATGAAAAATTATATGAGGGTCACGCGTTCCATGGACCTGAACCTTATTTGTGACTCTAACAGAACTTGCTGGAGAGACAGATTCATATCCCTAAGGCTTCCATGTCAATGGAATAAACTTCCCATCTTTGTAAAACAAAGCCCATCCCTTACTCTCTTAAAAAAGAATTTGGATAAATGGATCGGTAACCACAAATTCATTCCTGGGGTACTGGCCATGTCCTTTTTGGACAGAGGGGGATGTAAAATGACTCAGTGCTCCAACACCCAAAAGACACACTGCCTCAGTGCTACCCCACCCCATATCTGGGAAATGAAGGTATAATATTGTCATATCCTGGGTATTATTGGCTAGGTTGTAAAGACTCTGTACCATTAACCTAGTAATTACCTATGAACCTATGGACAGAAAAATACAGTTCAGCAGATATGGGTGGGAGCGCACAGGAACTAAGTTTAGATCACTTGGAAGGCAACTTCAGCAACAGTATCGCTGAATGCTATATAGGGTGGACTACCACTATGTTATATGATATGCAATATCACACCATTTAGCTCATACAAGGGTAAAGCTGTGCAATGCAGCAAAAATTATGACAAGCAAAAAGCAAGCAATAACCAACAGAAACTCACAATGCTAGCTAACCAGCAGCAATTCATTTCTTAAAACGCAGCAAACTCCCCTTCCCTTTGCTAAAACTATGAAGCGTAACCTTCTTTGTTTAGCACAAGATGAGCAGCAAGTCTTTTCATCGCTGTCTATGCGCAAGTCTAAACTGCTTTGATTGCTTCCATTTTCACTGCTTTGGCTCCTTCCATATGATTATCCATATACAGTGTAAGAAAAGGAGTGACTCTCATTTCTGTTTTTGTGTGTGTTTTCGTTCAACATGTACTGACTGGCAATTATGCACTTATTGGTCATGTCATGTCATACAACCATAATTACGAAGTGGAATTTATTTCAAATTTTAAAACGGGCTGAACCATATTAGGCCAAAATTGACAGACTGGCATCCATTAAAATGTATTGGCATAGCCACATGCTATCTCTACAATGACATCACTGAGGGATAAAGTTCACTGAAATATGAGCTGATGTTACACAACAAAATAATACTTTATGAGAGGTTTTATTAAAAATCAACAACATATATTCAGAATGTTAGGGGAAAGTGTATCATGGTGGTTTACGTTCCACATGCCTGTTCTGCAAATGGTAAATGAAAAAGTGTGGCTAAAATTTTTAAAATATATGACTGTAGTAAAGGTCATTATAGGTTAGAAGAGAATGTGCTTTTCAAAGTAAACTACACCATACTACAGTCTTTAGTGTTGCAGTAATATCATATGGACTTGTACCTTGTAATAGAAGTGCATTATTCTAAGACTACTGTAAAAATATCATAAACGTGTGACTAATGAATGCAATACACACCCCCACTAACCAGCGACTAAAAACCTGAATAGTGCCCCTTGTGATGACAGTAAGTACAGTGGACAACACAAGTTCAACAGATGCTGTTAACTAACAATGATCTTCTGTGTTCAGTTGCGTTGAGACACTGTATGACGTATATCACAGATACCCAGACAAACAAACTAAAAACAAATTGAAACCATGGCCATATCAAAACAAGTAAGACCACTGTCTGATCAACTACCCATTAACACCATGACCCTGAAAAATAATTTTGATCTACTGATAACTGGGAGGCTTCTCTATTACATCTGCTCACATGTACAGTTGACAAAGTATTTTGTTAGCTACTACATACTTGCATCATTGAGCATTTAGAATAAGATTATTAATTTGAGGTATACCACTGTAAAAAACTTTCTACATACACAAATGAAAAAATAATATTGATAAAGCTGATCACCACTACCTCAGCTCTCTCTCTTTTACTAGGAACCCACTAGACCAAGGGTAGTATCTCCATGATACAGCATGTATAGCTATAAAATAATTAGTATTTTTAGCCTTAGAGTGCATTATACATTCATTGCAGTCTAGATTTATGTGCAGTAGTGTCCAGTCTGTTAGTAAAGATGATGGAGCTTAAATTACTGTGTTCCCTGTTGTGCCATTTACTTCACATTTTTGCTTTTCTAGGTGGTTTGCTAGAAGTTCATTACATCCAGATAGCTCCTGCAGTCTTACCAGGTGTTTATGCTCCATGGAAAGTTCCAGGAACCTTAGACAATATAAATGAAAAGAAGTTCAGCCAAACAGAGCACATTGTCTGGGCTAAGAATCAAATTGAGCCTAAGTGACTAGGTAAATTACATCGATACAATTCTAAAGCCAGATAAAATTCATATACACTTAGTCCTACAATATCTTAATAAAGCTATCAAGAGGTAATAATGTCCATTTTGTAAGCTGTAATAAGCATTCCGGTTATATCACATGCAAAGTATTTTCTGTTCTTAATGTTGTCTAGGAATTTTAGCAAATTAAACTCCATGAGGAATTTCCCAAACTGAGCACATCAAATTTGCTTGTATGAAGATGCAAATTTCTCCAACTTCCATTAGATCTGTATTCAGCACCTTGAAGTATATCAGAGAGCTGTTTCACAGCTGATTGATGGGCTTGAAAGTGTTGTGAATTACTAATGATTTATTGTTATGGCATGTGATCAAAGGAAAACATGGGGAAAGATTAGTTCAATTACTGAAGTAAGTGAGCCATTGCAACCCCAAGCTGATCAAGAATAAGTGTGAAATCAGAACTAAAGAGTGGGCATTCAAGGTTTATGAGTTGAATTCAGACTACCTGAAAAAGTTAGAGTATTAGCGGAGATTCCCTTATAAGAGGATACAAAAGCAATTATGAGATTTCTTTGCATGACTTGGTATATCTTTCTAAGTGCATTATAAGCATTCAGAAATAAGCATGCCACTAATGATATTCATGTTATACAATGTGATGTGGTGCTGAAGCCAAGAACAAGAAAAGTTCAGAATAGAAGTTCTTATCAATACACTCAGATTTCTCCATGACTCATCCTTGTAATTTTTCAACTCTATAAACTAAAAAGAAATGATTGGCTAACTCCTGAATTGAAATCCTTTTTAAAGTATAGAGATGACACATGGCAGACATGGAAGAACTACTCCATCCCTAGCAATAGGTAACAATGTATCTAACTCGGTTACCATGTGAAAGGTTGGGACCTGCTAGAGTGAGTCCCGAAACATGAAGACTGAGTGGCCAAAAATGATAACTTACATATACAAAGTCCAAGATGACCATGACCCAGAATATTCCCCTTGCTGGGGGCTTCCCCCTACAAAAAAAAAAACAAGTTTAAATGAGAAGAAGGATGTTAGAGATCCATTCTTCTCCCATAGTTTCAGACTTTTTTTGTCTTGTTGGTATGTGACATTTCTCCTGTCAGCACTTCAGTAGGGAGCCATCCAACTCAGAAACAGCCCATAACAAGCACTACAATGACACAAAAGCCAGCATATGAAAACAATTCAAAAATCATTAGCTAAGTCATCAAAGCAGTTCTGCAAAGAAGTGAATTAACTCACAGAATGGGCTATGTCTCTCCCTCTGACTTCCACTCTGAATTCTTCAATCTACTCACTCTACAAAACAGTTATGCTGCCACCTCATCCACCCAGAACTACCTCTGTGCATTCCTCAGTTTTACTTTAAACAAGCCAAAACAAGAGACTAAGAACGTTTTCTGGAACAAATAAAAACTTATAAACCAACGGACATGGATGGCCTCTGTCCCTGGCTCATATGCCACTGTAGGATCTTTCTTATAACCCACTTTAGCATATCTTCAGTCTCTGTCTTACACAAAAAATATCATACCAGAGATATGCAAAATAGTCATTATCAGCCCAATCCCAAAACAATATAACCCCACCAAAACTTCTTAGTACAGGCCAATCTCTATTTTCCTACTGTGGGCAAACCACTTGGAAAAATTATCTATGTTCAGCTCACCCAACACATCACTACTTACAACCTCCTCTCCAATAAACAACATGGGTTCCTGTCTGGTTATAGCACACTCACAGTCCTATGGATTCTAACTGATGAAATATTATTAGCTAGGGACTGAGGCCTGCTTATTTGCACTATTTTTATTGACCTTACAAAAGCCTTTGACCTTGTGGATCACAACATCCTCCTCCATCACCTATAACAAATATACATAAGTCCCAAATCCCTACTTTAGTTTCAAAATTACCTTATCAATCATCTGAGCTGGAACACAGTCAAATGGGGCCATAGGCAGGGCAGTAGATTGGGGCCCCCCAGAGCAGCCCCTCCTGCAGCAACATCCTACCCCCAACCCCGACAGCAGCCCCCTTCCCCAGCCATTCCAGTGTTCCATTACTTGGCTTTTTCTCCCCAGTTACCATAAACACTGTTCAAACCTGTCAGTGTGCATACTGTTTTCTCATTTACTTCGGCAATGATTACAGATATTGAAATAAAATAGCACAAACACTGATAGCCATTTGCGAAACAAACACTACAGCCTCACAATGAAAATAGACTTAGCATGAACAGTAAAATTCTCTGCCCTTGAAACTCATATTTATTGAAAAGTCATTAAAACCCGCATTCAAATAAAATGTATCTGGCTAGTGGAGAATTAGGTTTACCTTTGGGCTGTTTTCAAACCATAGGCTCCATGCACACATTTTTAGGGTCATGCATACATGTACATGGTCTTTGATTCACCTTCCTGATTGTATTAAATTAGATTCCTTGTAGACTACAGCACCACTTTATAGAATGTTTTAAACTTGTAGTTCTGAACATTCTTCCAGTAAGCAATGAAACAAAATGTTGTTGTCTTTCGGCTTTTCTGGGTTAGGGGTTGCCACAGCGGAATTCCGGTCCGCTAATGATTGGCAGTAGATTTTCACGAATGCTGAGGTGCCAGCTCGACGTTCAACCTTCCACTAAGGCATGCCCATTTACGCATGTCTTTCGAACGCCCATCCAACTGCGGGGAGGACATGCAGACTCCACACAGAAGGCACTCCCTGCACTCCAGCCAAGAATCGAACGTATATATATATATATATATATATATATATATATATATATCTATACACATATATACATATATATACATATATATAAACCTACACATATATATAAACCTACACATATATATATATATATATATATATATATACATATACATATACATACATAACCAATAATGACAAAACTATCCATTTCAGAAAATTTCAGCCATAAAGGGCCACTCAAACTTCTGTCATTACAATCCACCAATATCAGTCAATAAGAGCAATTTATGCAGAAGTAAAAGTCATCTGAATAATTCCATATTAAAGAGATCTGTAACTAATGAAGAGGATGCTACTGGCAAACAACTTTAGATTTCAGTGTTTCTTCTGCAAATTTAGTGCCTGCTGTCCTTGAAGAATTAATTGTCTATGTTACATTAAAAAAGGTAACTTGGTAATATTGCAATAGGGAATGACTGACAAATCAACAAGTTCATAGTTACTAGGCATTTCATACAAAGGAGAACACACTCATGAGTAAAATGCACCAAATAATTAGCAATCAAAATGGCACTGCAATATCAGCACTCCATCTTCATGGTGTGGGAGAAGAATCCACAGCCTTCTGCACCAAAGGCAATTATGCTGCTAGCACTGCTTTCAAATTCAGCAACACAAACAGTGACTGCCATTTGATAAACAAAACAGTTGCACATTGAAAACAGACTTATCTTCCCCTGAAAGTCACAATTCTATGAAAATGCACTGAAACTCATAATTCCTTGAAAGTGTACTGAAACTTAAACTCTCAATTCCATCATCAGTCTGGTAGTTGGTGTACAGGATTCAGGCTTTTGACTCCACTGAAGCTCACAATTCCTTCAGCAGTCTGGTAGTTGGTGTAGCGGATTCAAGCTCTTGTCTCCTGTAACCAAGTCACAGGGTCAAGCTTGATTGAGTTAAATGAATAACCTGCCCCCCCCCCCACCTACTTAGGGCATTACATCTTACCTCCATACCTCTCAAACTCTTAGCACAAGACATATGGACAAAGCCTAAAATAATGGGGGGACAAAGCCCCCTAAATAGGGACAGATTTTAAATATTGCCCTTACAGAATTAGAATGTAGCTAGAATGGCAGTATTTGTCTTAGCATGCATTTTCTGAAGGAAATTAAGTCTGAAACTCAAAGGTATGACATTATTTAGTTATTTCAGTCCTCAGTGATTTGCCAGAAACCCATAAATTTTATGAGGACTAGGCCAAAAATATGAGGCAAAAATCTGGACATTTTGCAAAAATCTGGACAGTTGAAAGGTATGCATAGTTCTTAACCTCTTCGTACAATAAATCTTGCAAAGCCTAAAATAATGTTGATACAATGGCCCAAAAATAGGGATAGCTTTTAAATATTGCTTTTTTTTTAACTTAGAAAGTTGCTAGAATAACAGGGTTTGTATTAGCATTAATTTTTCTGAAGTATATGAAGTCTGAAACTCATATATAAAATGTATATAAATATATATATATATATATATATATATATATATATATATATATATATATATCATTATTTAGTGACTTCATTCCTCTGTGATTTTCCAGAAAACCACAATTTTTATGAGAAACAGACCAAAACTATGACGCAAAATCTGAACAGTTCAGAGGTATGTTAAACACACACACACACACACACACACACACACACACACACACACACACACAAACACACACATACGCACACCTTCTCTCTCACACAGCAATACACACCTACTCTCTCACACAACAATACACACACAAATGCACTTTCTCTCTCACACACACACACACACACACACACACACACACACACACACACACACACACACACACGTACCTTCTCTATAAATGGAATGGCTAGTTTAAATGTGTTTATATCTGTGTCAGCGTGCATGCATGCACCACATGCATGGTCCTCCTTAAAGAAGAAGATGCCGCCATCATGGTGCTAAGAATTATTTTATTACAATTAATATTATTATTATTATTTGCAAGCCTCTGGCCAGACTGGGCCCCCCCAGCCACGGGGCCCTAGACAACTGCTTATGTCTGCTAAAGCTGGATTCAGCACTGTCAGTCACCACTTCTCCATTAAAATTCATATATTAATTTCACAATAAGTTAACCTTTAAAGGCATACCATAAGGTTCCATAATTGATGCTCTTCCATTTTCCATCATTATAAACAAACCCTTCACCTACATTATCTCCTCCTCCCTCTCCATCTTTACAGAGATGACATGTTACTCTTTCAAACAAACAGCTTAGTACCCAACATCCAGACAGATCTGCAGGCAGATTTCCTTCACCTAACTCACTGGATCTCCAACAAAATCCTCCTGCTCAACTCCATCAGACCCAAAACTGTGATTTTTGGTATGAGAAACTTAACAAAGCACAGCACTCTTTTCATGTCTATGACCACAACAATAAAAACCTTATAGAAAACACTACTTTTTAATACCTTGACATTTGGCTTGACCCTTCCCTTAATGCTTCCTTCCATATCAACTACACATCGAAAATGGTTAACTCTCTCATATTTTTTGGACCAATAAAATCACTTCCTTTCTTAATAAAATATCCAGGACAGTCATAGGCAAAGGTGTTCTACTCTCCCAACTTGAATATGACCTCCACCTTACAGCCTCAGCATCAAATACCAACTCTACACCCATTCAAACAACAACCAATACAATTTGTAAATGTATTAATCAAATGAAACACCACTTTAAAACACAGAAAGAAGCAAAATAGTTCCCCATTCAACAACGGGTTGACTTTCTCCTATGATCCCAACTATTCAAATGCCTATTTAACCAGACTTATTTCCCCCTAACTGCTAAATTAATTAGACAACCTTTCCTGTACAGATTCAGAAACCATATCCACTCTGCCCCATGCTGAAATACCCCCAAAAATAAACTCCATTTGGCAGATCACTGCTGCTATGCAATAGGTTTAAAATTCTGGGAAAGTATTCCCCCAGAAGTTAAAGATAACTCATCTTAATCAAAGTTTGGGAATGAGCTAAAGGCCCACCTCCTGTCATTAGCCAAATGTCATTACTTCTCATCCAGCCATATCACCGAACTTGAGCTACATCACACTCTCTCTCATTTCCTCACAAGTGACACTCTTACTGTCATTCATATGGTAGGTTCTATTGCACCAGTCTACACTTCTCACTTACGTAATTTTTTTGTTTAATGCAACTTCCAGCTACTGACAAACTCTAACATGTTTCATTCCATTCAGCTGTCCTATTATTCCCACTTAGACAACACACAGCTGTAATTATTACACCGACACCTCACTTTCCATTTATTGTAAATAATGCATACTACAGTGATAGATTCTCTTTATATTTTTGTTAATTGAAAATGGTGTATTACAGATATCTATTTTCATTACTATCTCTCACTAACTGCAATTCTGTCTTTCCTTGTATTTATGGGCTGAGACTGAAACTGGTCACTTGTTATCAATCTCTATCCAGATAAAGACATTCAAATAAATAAATACATATCAGTGGACCTTTGTTGTTGTATCTTTCGGCTTTTCCCGGTTAGGGGTTGCCACAGCAGAACTCCGGTCCGCTAATGATTGGCAGTAGATTTTTACGTACCGAGTTGCCAGCCCTGACGCACAGCCTTCAACGAAGGTATGCCCATTCACGCATGTCTCCACACAGAAGACGCTTTAGCTGAGAATCAAACAGGACAACGTCTTACTGTGAGGCGACAACGCTACCGCCGCACCACCACCGCATGCTCAACTGAATTGCTAGTTATTTGGCTAACAGGTCACAAAAAGTAGAAGTGGAGAACACGGTATCAGATTACTTGACAATAAGCATAAGGGCAGCATAAAACTCAGTTCTTGCTTTGCTCTTCTGCATGACCTTTATAAATGATATGTGGGCTGGGTGTGATAAACTCCATATAATATGTCATGCAGATAATGTACATCGAGTGTAATATGACTTAATCTACAGTAAAAAGTCAACAACAGTTGTAATCATCCCTTGCCTGCCCTAAATTATGATTTATGGATTAGAAGCTACTATGAAAAGTCTTCAAGACTAAGACAACATAAAACACTTGAACAAAACTTTTTCCCAATCATACCCACCTGCTCCACACAGCTATAGTTGTTTGTGAAAAGCATGTTATTCAAATACCTAAGGTTAGGCTTAATCAGAAATTGATCAGTTTGAAATATGTAGCATCACTGGTCAATACGATGCACAGGAGGCTAGATCTCCTGCACTTGCTAAAATATCTCTAATCCCTGAGGCCAGAAAACATGGCAGTAAGGATGGTTCCACTGCTCTCCCACTGATAAGCACTGAAATGAGGTCATGTGGTGGTACTGACAGCACCCCAGAAAGGAGACTTTGATGCAATGGAAAGAACCTACCACAACCAAATTTGTAAGCAGCATGCAGTATGTTACATACCACCATCCAGCATTAAAATCCATAATAACCCCATTTCCTGATCTTGAGACTTTACTGTTTCCTTAGCAATTAACTTATTAACTTAAGCCAGATTATACTTTCCTGTTTGATGTAAAAAATCTTGTCACTTGCTACAAAGCAATAGGTATGAACACCCCAATATCACTAAATGAACTCTCAGGAAAATGTTACCTTTTCTTACCCAAGAAATGAGCCAAAAGAGTGTTGTCGAAACAAAATCTGGCAGGAATTTATGGAGTGACCTTTGCATTCTGCTCATACCCATCTGCCCTGTGATATGCACTGTTTATGTTTTTATTTATTTGGTAATGAGGTAGGATTTTGACAAAATATACTTTTCAGCCACCACCCAACTGAATTAGAGCATTGAACAGCAATGATTTTCAACGCAGTTTGTTTACAGATAGCTTACTTACTGTGTGCATAAATTTTGTATACAACAGTATCACTTGTATCACATATTCTACTGTTAGCACAATTGCAAATATCACTTGTATCACATATTCTACTGTTAGCACAATTGCAAATATAGTAGATGACATAATTTTTCCAACAGAAAGCTTACAAGTTATTTAAATGTGTAAAAATAAGGTCTAGAGTTAAGAGCCTAAAATTAGTCCTCCCTAAAGACAGAGAGCTGAAACAGACTGGCCTCTTTTAACTGATGATACATGTACGTACATATTAGTAAAGCAATATAAAGCCTTCATATTTGTCATAAAGCCGCCTAAAAAAAGAGCAAGGAAAAATAAAAGATGAATGCGTTACATTTGTATACAAAAAAGTAAACTGTGTAAGTAATACTGTTTTATTATTGTGTTATGCTCTAGGCAGATGTATATTGTCCATAATACATGTACTTAATACTAAAAGACTATAATAGCATGGTCTAGGTGTAACTGGTATAATACAGCAATAACCAGTGACTGAATGTGGTATGCTGAAGATTTACCCACAGTCGGTGTGGTTTACTCATGAGAGTGAAGCCCGAGTAATTAAAGAAAAGCAACTGTAGCTAAATCTTCACTATATCACACCCAAGAACTTTAATTTATTTTATTTTATTTGACATTTGTTTACCAAGTAGGTCTGACTGCTCTTAGTAGCCCATTTTCAGTGGAGGCCCACAGAGAAAAGCTCCATATGTAAATTATACAATTAACACAGCAAAGTACAACTTAAGATATCTTTAACAGGTTAGAAAGACTAAGACAAGAGTAAAACTTTAAGATGTATGTCTGAGACAGGTACCTGACTGCAGCATTAATATTGTTCAAAATAAGGAGATCTGATTGTTAAATACAGAGTAAAGATAGACCAAACAATACTAGGAATTTATAAAAATGAGTTAATAGAAGTCTGGGTAACATAGTTAAACTAAACATTTCCAAAAGACCAATATGAAGGTAAGTAAGTAGAAGTAATGACAATGTATAGAAGGTGTCATGCAAGTATAATAATGACAATGTACAGAAGGTGGCATGCAAATATAGTAATGACAATGTACAGAAGGTGGCATGCAAGTATAGTAATGACAATGTACAGAAGGTGTCATGCAAGTATAGTAATGACAATGTACAGAAGGTGTCATGCAAGTATAGTAATGACAATGTACAGAAGGTGGCATGCAGGTATAGTCACAGTCATGGCCAACCTTGCACATATTGAAGCACAATGGTAGCTCATGTAGAGAATTCTGCTGAGATTATAGATGAGTGGATAGGAAAGATAGGAAAAGAAAAAGGGAGAGAGAAGGTGGGTGAAAAGGAATCTTGTAATATATAGCTATATACTGGGGTACAGAGTAGATTACAGGGGGCCCAGGGGATGGACTATGAAAATTAGGACAATGGGCATATATAAAGAGAGAGTGTAGGGGGAATGGAGATGGAAAAATAAGTCTGTTCAGCCTGGGGATGAGCATGAGCATAGTCAGCTGTAATTTAGATTAGTCTTAAGCAGGTTTTGAACTGGGTAGGGTTACTGATCTTAAAAATATTCTGTTGGATGGCATTCCAGGTTTTAGTGATGTGATTAGAGTAAAGAGACTCCCCAAAGCTGTTGTTGGATTTTAAAAATTTAGCAGTAATTTGTTAGAACATCTTAGGGGTCTATTACTGGTGTAGGTGTGTGCTAGGGTTTGGAGGGCTGGACATTTGTCAGGTTTATATATTATTGTGTGGGTCAGTACAAGTTGGTTGAAGGTTAAGATGTTGGGTAGCTCTAGCCATTTTAGTTGTTGGAGAGCAACACAGTGATGTGTTCTTTGGGATATATTTGCGATTAATTTGGCTATCTTCTGGTAGCATGTTTCTAGCTTGTTTAATCCTGTTTTTTTTTTAGGTTTGTGAATATAGGAGGTGTGTATATTAGTGTGGATAATAAGTGCATCCTGGCAGCAGCTTCTCTAGTTGAGTTGGTGAGATAAGTCTTAATTCTATAGAGGCAACCTAATTTTATGTGGGTTTACTATTACAATCCAGAAATGACCTTGCTTAAAATGCGTTATATCAAAGATATGGTTTCAAACTGTTGTAAACCCAAATGTAAACTTACCAAAGCTATTATCCCAATATCTGACCAGCAAATGCAGTTCAACAGTCACATTTGTAAAACAGTGAATATCAAACAATTGGTTTTAACATAGTTCAAAATTGGGACGTAAAAGCATTTTGATATTCGACATTATATTTTGATGACATGATTAAACATGTGACATCCCTGCACTGGCCCAGTAATCAAGGAGCCTTAATCCTCACCACTGGGAATAGTGAGGGATGTACACAATGGGAGGATGACAAGTACACTCACAGTAAAGTACAATTTCCCTTAAGAGCACACAGAGATCACAGTCAGTCTGGGGCTAGTTTCTCACTCTTTCTCCAGATCCCCAATAAAACTCCTCACTGGCACAGTTATAGGGTTAAGATCTCAGCCAACTGGCCAAGCTAAGACCTCCAGCACCCTCTCTGTCCAACCATTGCTTCGTGTCCCTGCCCAAGTAGCTGACACAAACACACACACACACACACACACACACACACACACACACACACACACACACACACACACACACACACATACACACTTTGAGATTTGATTTATATACAAACACACACATACACCTGGGGTAGACTGGCACAGGTTTACTAGCTATGCACCCTTCTGCCCACATGATAAGGTAGTACCAGCTGCCACCAGCCACCCTTACTTATCAGCTTCTATAAGGCCCTTACAAAAGGTGACCATTCCCATTGTGTAATGTTACTATAAATCCAAATGGTAGTTTTGACCAAGACGTGCAAGGCTATTTAGGAGTGGCATGTACAGTGTCACCAAATACATATGCAAGTACTCTAAGAGTTTAAATATGTCTCACAAATATCAGCCACAAAGATAGGTTTAAATATATTTAATAATAAATAATAAAAGAACAACACAATACTCAGAAACCAAACACAGTTACTTCAGAGTTCAAAATGATAGGAAATATTTTAGAACAACATCGCAGAACAGTCTCATATAAATACAGAAAAACCTAAACTAATCTTTACTATATTCCTAACTATATCTAAAAGAAATGACTGTACCCTGGTTACTTACTATTAGCAAGGCAAAGGCAGATGATGATGATGATGAGTGGATGTTCTTGCTAGCTAGGTCCAAGACAAAATACAAAATGCACAGTCTCTCTTTGAGAGAGTTCTTAAATTAATATCAAACATTATTGCAGGGTTAGCCAGATGGCATCACTCTTTGTCACCTGAATTCCCAGACTAAACAGATACTAACAGAATTGTTTCCATCTTTGTGTTAAAAATACATATTTCTCAGATGTTTGGTCAGAACTGTGTAGCTGCTGGGAAGCCATAAAGCAATAAAACACTTTACATTTTAAACCTAGTAATTACTTTTCTTTCAAGACAATAGGAAAACTTCTAGCTCGGGACATTGTGTCTGCTTCTGCATTGAAACTAACTTTTATAGCACAATCATAAAGCACTTAGTTTCAACTTATTTTCTTGAAGTTTTGTAAGTTAACCTGTGTTCCAGCAGAGTATGCTGTGGTTACATTCTTAAAGTTCAGTACATAACATACAGTTGTGTATAAATCATATCAATATTCATGAATGACATAGAATTATTTACAAAATTCCAGATAGATGGGTTGGCAGTGTCACATTTCTTCCCCCCCCAAATACTCAAGCTTGTTTTTCAAGTCCCCCTTGAGAAACATTGCTTGAGAGGATCAAGCCTATCTGGGAATACCTTACCCCATTACCCGTCTTGAGATCCCATCTGCGTTAGCATTGCTAATCCCACTGCAGTGCTGCACTGTCATATCATATGCTTACAACTCTAGGTTCCACCTTAGTAACTTGGCATTTTGCTGGCTGGCTTGATGTAGCCATGTTAAGGGATTGTGGTCTGTAACTGCAGTGAATTTCCTCCATACAGATAAGGCTGAAGTTCCTGCAGTGCCCACACTATGGCTAGGCATTCCTTTTCTGCAGCTGCATAGCATTCCTCCCTGGGTTGGAGCCTATGACTGAGATATACCACTGGGTGCTCTTCACCCTCTGAGGAAACCTGGCTAATTACAGCTCCCACCCCATGGTTTGAAGCATCCACCTGCACAACACATTCTTTGCTGTAATCTGGACTGGCTAACACAGGGGGTCCTCCCAAAGCTCCTTTAAGCTTCTGGAATGCCTGCTCATATGCTGGGGTCCACACTACCTTATCCGGCCTGTTTAACATGTCAGGTCTGTGAGGGGAGCAGCTATGGTACTATAATTGAAGACGAACTTTCTGTAGTGCCCTGCTGTCCCTAAGAATGCCTTCATCTCCATTTTGGTAACATAGGCAGGCCATACCTGAATGGCTTCCACTTTGGCAGGTTCGGGCCTGATCTTTCCACTCCCCACTCTATGTCCCAGGTAGGAGACCTCTGCCATACCCACCTGACATTTGCTGGACTTAATGGTCAACCCTGTCTTCTGTAGTCTGCCCAGCACCTCCTTGACATGCTGAAGGTGCTCTTGACAGGAATGGCTGTAGATGGCAATATCATCTAGGTAAACAAGTGCAAAATCTCCTGCTCCTGCTAGGATATGATCTACCAGCCTCTGGAAAGTCACTGGGACATTTTTCATCCCAAAGGGCATCTTCATGAACTCATACAAACCAAAAGGAGTCACAAAGGCTGACCTCTCTTTAGCACTGGGAGTCAAGGGCACCTGCCAGTAACCCTTGGTAAGATCAATAGTGGTAAGATACTTAGCCCCACCTAGCTTCTCTAGGGCTTCAGTTGTCCTAGGCATGGAGCAAGCATCTGACTCTGTGTGACTATTTAATTTCCTGTAGTCCACACAGAACCAGGGACTGCTGGACTCCTGAATTACCCCTAGTTCCAACATTTCCTGGAACTCCTCCCTAAGAGTCTGTTTGACTCTCTCAGGTACCCTATAAGGGTCCTGCTTAATAGGCCTTTGGGGTCCTGTAGCCACATGGTGCTGCTCCAGGTGGGTGCACCCTGGTTTCCCAGGGCACATGTCCCCAATCTCCTGTAACACTGCTTGGATTTCTCGAACCTGGGTAATGGATAGCTGCTTGGACATTGCTACCCCTTCCACTGAGGTGTCAGTTCGAGCCTCACTGAGGAAATCAGTCACTGGATCCCCCTCAGAATCCTCCTGCAATCCACTGCAAATACTCAGCACAAGGGCCTCCCTATCATGGTAAGGTTTCAACATGTTACAATCTGTGCCCCTGCTTCCTGCCTAGCTTTTAACTAACTTTTATAGCACAATCATAAAGCACTTAATTTCAACTTATTTTCTTGAGGTTTTGTAAGTTAATCTTCTATGTTCCAACAGGTATGCTGTGATTACATACTTGAAGCTCAGTACATAACATACAGTTCTCTATAAATCATATCAATATTCATGAATTACATATAATTATTTACAAAATTCCAGATAGCTGGGCTGGCAGTGTCACAAAATGAACAAGGTAATTTCTGGATTGTGATAGTAAACCTTTTATGTGGCCTTTTTAAATAGCAAGTGATACATGTTTGTCAAATCTTAAACTGTTATCAAAGGTGACACCTAGGAGCTTGGTTTCAGAGACTGACTTGATTACTGTGTTGTTAGGTCTGGTGATTTTTAAACTGTAGCCATAGGTTGAAGGATTTATGATGATTGTTAAGAAAAAGCATTAATTTGGTTTTGTTGGGATTTAGAATGAGCTGATAGATGTGTATGTAAGTTTTGATGTCAGAAAAGCATTTTGGGGTAATTTCTTACAGTTTTGGCAGTGAGGACAGTGGAGTCATCTGCATATTGTATGATAGTGGCAAGGCTGGTTGAATGTGAAATTTGTTAGTGAAGACAGACAACAGAATGGACCTAGTATTGATCCTTGTGGGACACCTACAGTTATGTGTAGTAGGGTAGAATATTGTTTTGCCACTTGACAGCCTGTCAGTGATCAAAAAGATAGTTTTAGAATCAGGAGAGGGTTTCTTAAGATATTTCAAGGGATGCAAGCTCATGTAAGAGCTTTTAGTGGTATATTGTGTCAAATGCCGTTGACATATCTAGAAAAATAGAAGATACAAGTTGACCATCATTTTGTAGTTGGTTTACAGTGTTGGTAAAACTTAATAGGGCAGTTGTGGTGCTATGGCTGGGTCAAAATCCATGTTGTGAATTGGCTAAAAGATTTCTGGTTGATAGATGATCCAGTAGTTGTTCATGGATGCATTTTTCCAAATTTTTTGAGAGAGGAGATAATATGTATATTGGTCTGGAATTGGAAAGTTCTAGAGAGGAGCCAACTTTGTGGAGAGGTATTACATAGGCAATTTTCCAAATCTTAAGAATGTAATGCTCAGAGATGGATCTATTGATCAAGATAGATATAGGGTAGGAGATGACATCAGCTGCTGTTTGAGGTGTTAATTTGGTAACTTGTCAGAGGCAAGTGATGTGGGTTTTAGTTTGGTTAGCAATTTTTTTATTTTGTCAATTTGGATGGGTTGTGGTGAGAGTGTTATTGGGAAGACATTTGTTCCAGATGGGGTGACCAGGGGGGCATCCTTTTTGCGTTCCATTAGTGAAAGAATAGTCTGTGAAAAAAAGAGGTGAATTGGGTTGCTGTAGTTTCTGTATGGTTAGAGGTATTGGGCATTGGGGTTGAGGTTTTGATAGGATGTAGAAGTTATTTAATGGTACCCCAGAATTTTTGTGAATTATTTTGTTTATGTTGGATTAAGGTATAGAAAAGTCTTCTGTCATTCTTCATTTGTTTTTTTTTTTGGTTAAATTTCTTAAGTAACAATAGTTGTCAAGGGAGGCTTTGCTTTTATTGGCTTGATATTGGGACCAGAGTTTATCTCTTTGTTTTAGTAGTTGTCTGGTTTCTTTGGTAAGCCGTGGACAATAGTTAGCTTTAGTTCTAACATTCCTGATAGGAGCAAGGCTGTTAGTATGTCAAGAAATGTATTGTTGAAGTATCATACTGCTGAGTCTAGTGTGAGATGTTTTAGAGGGGACCAGTTGCAATTTTTTAGGTGCAATTTAAAATATTTATGAAAATGATTTTTATTGCGTACTTGTTTGTATATTACTGTTTTAGTGAGACCATTATGGTGCCATAAAAGATAGGCTGGTAGGTGGTCACTTAGTCCATCTGGAAGACAACCTGAATGATTGATCAGAGAGGATTTGTTAGTAAGGGTCCAGTCAAGAATTGACTGTTTGTTGTTATTTTTGTCAACCTTTGTTGTTGTTTATATCATTTGGGTAAAGCCATGTAAGTTTATGTAGTTGGTGGGCTTGTCTGAGTAACAAGTTTGCCAGTCAGTATTGAAATCAGCTATTATTATGGTTTCTCAGCTAAATGTTTTAGATGTTGATGAAAGTAGGTTTTTCTATTAAAGATGTGTTGCTATCGGGAGGGATGTTTATTGATATTAAGATAATGTGTTTATTGTTGTTGATTATTAGGTGGGAGGCTATTAATTCAGTGCTATTTAAGTCTGGGGGTTAATGTTTAATTGCTGAAAATTAAGTGTGTCTTCATATATAATTGTTATTCCTCCACCCCTCTTGTACATTCTATTTTGCCTAAGGATGTTGTAGTCAGGGGGTAGTACTTCATTATTTTTATGTGGGGTTTGAGACAGGTTTCAGTTAGGACTGCTATGTTGAGGGTGTAGAGGGAGAGAGTGCCATGGAATTTGTGTATTTTGCTTAGTAGGCTTCTGTGATTTATGTTAATGAGGGGAATGTCTGAGCTCTTTTTGGGTAAATTGGTACAGGGCAAGCAGTTTGCTAATCTTGGTGGTTGAGTTGACTGTAGTGTACTGAGGGGATCATGTTGGGTTGTGTTAGGGCCTAGTTTGGGTTGGATGTCGCCACTTAATTGTAAGTCTGATTTTTTATGAGACGATCGGTGAAGGAATTTAATTGATGCTCGAGAATGATTAATCCGTGTATGTAAAGAGGTGATCATATGTAAATATTTGTATGAAAACAGATCGATTTTAGAGGAGTTGAAGAGTTGTGGTGTTATACAGAAGTTAGTCTGTGAAGTATGAGGTCGGGTCGGGGAAGGGTAGGTGGAAGATTATATGTTGATAATATTGTGGTTGTGATAATTGGTGAGGGGGAGGGTAATTGTCAGTAGGGTGAGAATAGATATGTGCAAGAGAAACATTACTGTGATTTTGGTGTGTGGTGTGTCTGGTAGGGGAGGTGAACGTGCCTGGTGAGAATAATAGGAGTAGCACTGCAGAATGATGGAGGCTGGAAGTGGGAAGAGAAATTGGAGTGGTTACTTAAAGGCCTTGAGGAAACTGATGCTGATTGGGCAGGTGATTGATTGAGTGTGGTTTGGCTAGAATAAATGTAGGAGTAGTGGGGGTGGGTGGGTGGGAATTGGATGTAGGGTAGGGGAATGGACTGAGCAAGAGTGGAGTGAGAGGAAACAGAGGAGGATGAACCTCGAAGCAGATTGGGCAGCTGAAGTAAGTGAAAACAATCAACCAGTCTCAGATGCAAACCTCAGGTCAGTTCCATAAAATTACTAAAGACCTAGTCCATTCCCTGCTTTAGAAGGCAGTATTTTTCTGGGGACTTATTTACTGGGGATTCTATTTAAACAATTACTTGACTATAAAAAAGAAGAAAAGGTAGGAAAGAAGTTTACTGATAAGTCTTTAGAAGCAAGGGGGACATGTACTATATCATCCGACAAGTGTGCATGCCACAAATAACAAAAAAGTTAAGGTTACTGTTTGTTAGCCCCAAGAAAGAGGCAGAAGTCTGTGTTGGACATACACTGCAGGCACTTTTCTTTAGATGCATTTGATTCTGCTAGTGTGTTATTCAGGCGAGCAGTGTAGTTAGAGGTGAATACCCTCATGCAGTGAATAGGTGAAACTGCAGGCACTTTTCATTAGACACATTTGATTCCACTACTGTGTTATTCAGGCAAGCAGTGTAGTTAGGGGTGAATACGCTCATGCAGTGAATAGGTGAAACTGCAGGCACTTTTCATTAGACATATTTGATTCCACTACTGTGTTATTCAGGCGAGCAGTGTAGTTAGAGGTGAATACCCTCATGTAGTGAATAGGTGAAACTGCAGGCACTTTTCATTAGACGTATTTGATTCTGCTACTGTGTTATTCAGGCAAGCAGTGTAGTTAGAGGTGAATACCCTCATGCAGTGAATAGGTGAAACTGCAGGCACTTTTCATTAGACGTATTTGATTCTGCTACTGTGTTATTCAGGCAAGCAGTGTAGTTAGGGGTGAATACCTTCATGCAGTGAATAGGTGAAACTGGAGGCACTTTTCATTAGACGTATTTGATTCTGCTACTGTGTTATTCAGGCAAGCAGTGTAGTTAGAGGTGAATACCCTCATGCAGTGAATAGGTGAAACTGCAGGCACTTTTCATTAGATGTATTTGATTCTGCTACTGTGTTATTCAGGCAAGCAGTGTAGTTAGGGATGAATACCCTCATGCAGTGACTAGGTGAAATGGCAAACACACTTTGGTCTGAATGCTGAAAGTACCACAACAGGCCCTTTTACGTTAGGTTTGAGTTATTTGTTGCTATTGCACAATGACGTTATTTAAGAAAAAAACAACTTACTTTTCTTAAATAATGGGCCGGATTCACGAAGGCTTACATGGAGTCTAAGAGTAGTGTAAGACTCCATGTAGCCTTCGCGATCCAGGAACAGCCCAAAGTCCGTGTAAGAGTCAGTCTAAAACGGCTCTTACACGGAGTGGGCGTGGCTAAGCTAATCAGCCCACTTGCAGCCGAATAGCATGCAAATGAGGCTGATTAGCGATCCAGGAAGCCAAGAACAGCCCGTGTAAGAGCCGTGTTAGCTGCAGAAATGTACTCAGTTGACAACTGAGTACGTTTCTGCAACACGCAATGGAGCCATGTCAGCTCCAAATAAAGGGTGCATATGTTATAGGCAGCATGCCAATGGCCAAATATGTGGCCATTGGCAATGCAACCCCATGCAAAAATATTAAAATTATAATTTTTTTTCGGCAATTGCCGATGTAAACCCAGCGCAGCCCACGCAAACGGGCTGCGCTGCATAAAACATGAAAACGAAGGTTTTAAACCTACAAATGTAGGTTTTATGCAATACATGGAATGTCAATGGAGGGACCAGCATAGCAAAACCAACATGGCCACCGTGTAGTGGTTGCCAAGGGGGGAAGCCAAGTCTAAGAGATGTAACTAAGCATTAGTAGGCAATCTGATGCAAATGAGGGTAAGGATACTGAATTCCACTGTCACATAGCAAATGAGCACATTCTGAGTAGTGTAAGAGTTACAGAAGGGGGAGGAACAGAGTAGGAGATAGGTGACATCACAGGGGGGAATGGTAGAAAGGGATGGAATTCATTGGAAGGTAGAGTTACATGACAGATGTCAGAGAGATATCAAGGAAGGAGGTGTGCCACTAAGTAAACATGAGAAAGTCAAGAAATGGAAGGTGTACACTGTTGCCTACACCAAAGTTTCTTGCTGGACGTGTATGCGCACGTGTGCGCGCCATGAAGCGCGAGTAAGGCGGTGTGCGCGCGTGTAAGGCAGTGTGCGCGCGTGTAAGGCAGACTAAGCATGTGGGAGCGTGTTGGGAGATGTTTAACACTGTTTGCGCGGGCGTGCACGCGTTTAAAACCGAATAAGCAGATTCTGAACTGTGTAAGTATGTGTGCGCGTGTAAGCCACTGTGAGCGTGTTTCTGCTGGTTTGCACACGGCTCCACCCTGAGGAAACAGAGAGGAAAAAGGAAGCAACAGATGTAGTAGGAAGTTAGCAGGGAATACTGCTGGAGCTGGCAGGTGAAAACAATTAGATGCAGGCAATTACACAGGCAGAATACTAGGCCAGCCCAGCACTTAAAACTCTGCAAACAGCAGTGCAGAATGTTTCTCTCAAGAGACACTGCAAGACAGGAGTTAAGTTATCAGAAGTGAAAACTGAAAAAGCTGAACTCAGAGCAGAAATGTTAGGGGCTGCCATAGCTGTCATAATGAGACATAGGCGACTTGCTGAGGGTGGTGACAATGCAGATGGTGCCAGACAACCCGCAGTGAGGAGACGGAGAAGAGTGTACAGGCCCAGGGTCACCTACCACGGGTTACATGAGCTGGAGATAGTAGAGCGCTATAGAGTGGACAGAGACCTCCTGCAGCAAATAGTGGAGCTGTGCAGGCCACGCCTCACACACAGAACCAACAGAGGGGAACCCATCCCAGTGGAAACCAAGGTATGTGTTGGCCTAAGAATACTAGCAACAGGTACCTTCCAGAGACCAACTGGCGATATGATGGGGATATCACAGGCATCAGCCTCCAGGGTACTGCACCAGTTCCTGGATGCCATGTCAGCACATGTCGGTGATCATGTATACTTCCCCAATGCCCGTGAGGTATTGGCCAGCAACATGCATCTCTTCCAGCAAATAGCGGAATACCCTGAGGTACTGGGTGCTATAGACTGCACGCACATACGCATCAAAGCACCAGCAGGAGAGCGGGTAGGGCCTACATAAACCGCAAGGGCTTCCCCTCCATCAACTGCCAGGTCGTGTGTGATGCCCAGGGCATAATAATGAATGTGTGTGCTGGCTGTCCTGGGAGCTACCACGATTCCCACATCTGGCATTTGACGCAGCTGTACCAGACATTTGCCAATGGGGACATCCCACGGACACCTAGTGGGGATGCAGGATATGCACTGGAGCCGTGGCTGATGACACCCATCAGAAACGCACACACACCTGAACAGGAACGCCATAATGAGGCACACGCACAAACACGTAATGTAATAGAGCGTGTGTTTGGGCTGCTCAAGTCACGGTTCCGGTGTCTGGACACATCTGGTGGAGCCTTGCAGTACACACCAACTACATGTACCCAAATTGTCATGGTATGTGCTATGCTACATAATATGATCTTGCGAAAACAGCTGCAGCAGGACCAGCATAGGGCTGGGCCAAACAGACCCCCACCATCGCCAAGGCCACCACAGGCACAGCGTGACTCGGAGGAGGAACAACCTGAGCCTGCCCCAGTAGGCAGAAGGAGGCGTGCCCAGTATGCCCTGGCCTTGGCAAAGAGGCAACGATAGCACATACATTGGCTCAGTAGGAACCTTGGGAATGATACCCATCTCTGACTCACTCATATAGTAACAGGGATGCCTAACGTGACACAACCTGCTCACAAACATGTACAGGGAAGTGTAATATGTGCATCCGACAGAGGCAGCCCTGCAGCACCACCTGAGGCATGAATGCTATGTGTTAAGTAATGTAACACCAAGTACCATATGCACACCTGAGGACCCCGACTAACATCCTACCCTCAACAAGCAGCATGCCACAACAGGACAACGAGATGATGAAGTGCAACAATTGCTGAAGTAATGCAGTTAGGCAAAGGGGACCCACTGTGTGCCAGTCTGGGATGACATGCTGAGCATGACATGATGCACCACCTGCTAGGACTGGCGTGCACCTATCAGTGCAGGCCGTATGGATACTGGCAAAGGCTGTTGTCACGCACAGTGTGCCCTGAATAGGTAAGGCTCAAAACACAAACCTATCTCCATAGGTACCAGAAGGGATAAGAATAAGATAAGGGATAAGTTCAAACAGCAAGATGCATGCAGTCTAAGCCCACCCAGTATGGAGAATGTTGATAACTGTGCTGTAACAGAAATCTGAGTCAAGGCTCACAACAGCACCCTAACACTACCAGGTTACACCTCATACTGTGCTGTACATCCTCAACACTTGGAACAAGCTACAAAAGGAGGGTGACCAGCAAGAATTGTCAAGGATAACCACACCCGCATGTTGGTACCACCACAAAAAGCAGCATGGACTAGCCATGCTCAAGTAACAGTGGCTAAAACTGCCCCCCAGTGTATAGCCTGCTACAGAGTACTGGCCCAACACCAGGAACTGCATCGGGCCCATGCTGGAATACATGAATATATCAAGTCCTCCAAACCACATTATATTGGGCGACTGCAAATACCCAGACACATAGACTGGGAGCATTATACCAGCTGCAACAGTGTAGGACAAAAGGTCATCGAATCCACAAACCAAAAGGCCCAGGAACAACGTACCACCCCCACAAGAGGGGCAAGCATACTGGATGTGATAATCAGCAACATGGGTACGGGATGTCAAGATGAGAAGTGTATTGCTCACTGGTAAAACCAGACCATATAGTAATCACACTGGATATACAAATCCTGACCACAGTCCCTGTCCGGAAAATCACAGTGGAAAACATGTGCTAAGCATTATTTGCACACCTCCAAACTGATGTGGAATCCATGAAAGGTCCCGTGCAGGTGCAAAATATGGGCCACGCCTCAGAACCTGTAAGACAGCCATTCCATGAACACTGCCAGGAATGCTTGGATTATGCAGTCCCAAATTAAAACAAGACACAGTGCCTAAATCTGGCATGGTGGACACCAGCCATAACCAAAACATGCAAGAGAATGAGGAAGCTACTACATGATAGAGCAAGCATGAACAATGACGTAATTACTGATCAGTAGTATGGCAATATAATCTGTCCACACATGCAATCCAGTAAGGCCAGGCACAACAAGTGGAATCTGTGAATCCTGAGGCAATGTTACACCTGCCCCAAGTACACAGACAACCACCAACTCCACCCAAGAAATACAAATATATGTGAGAGATGCAACCATCCATCCAAACCGGAGGCAGAGCTCCCCAACTCAGTACACCCAAAACAAGTCAGTAGGAGAAGGTAACCACACACACCACAAACACATACCCACATAGACCTATCACAACTGCAAACCAAACACATAAACACAGAAATACATTCCCGGAGGCAGAAATCACACACACAGCACACCAACAGAGGCCACTAAAGCAGACACCCAATGAAACAGCCTCCAAACATAGCACATGCAACACATAGCACACAAAGCTGGTGTGCCAAACAGTCACAGGCCAGAAGGAGAAACAACATGCCCGATACAGTTGTAATAGGTGACTCCATAGTCAGACACACTGCTGTCCCGCACAGCAGACTGAACAAAGGAAAGGGTACAGTAAGCTGCCTGTAGGCCGCCACAATATGCCACATAACAGAAATATGTAGGTCACTCCAAAGCAAATAGAAATATGATGCAGTCATAGTCCATGCTGGTGTGAATGACCTGAGATGTACTGCCCTAGACTACATGTAAAGAGACACAGATGAGCTATCCGATTATGTAGTCCAGGCTGGTATGACACTCACCGTTTGCAGCAACCTACCCTTACCAAGAATAATGCCACAGTAGAAACACGGAATGATCAGTCATAGCAAGTAGCACACTTACTGGTGTCATTCCAAGGGGATCCAATGTCTGTCTGCTTGGGATGTCATGCTTGACAAGCCATGCAGCTGCCCTTGGGATGGCCTGCACCTGTTACCCTGGGCGTCTGAATAGTGGATAAGGCCTTGGCCACCTCCATACAGCCTTTGTAGGCAAGGCTGAAAAGACTGACCCACCACCCGAGAAAACATAAGTGGGAAGAAACATAAGGGAAATGCTGACCAATGCCAGATGTGTACACCCCAATATGCATGCTCCCGAGGCCATCCCCAGAATAGAGAACATCGATGTCTGTGCAGTGACAGAAACCTGCTGCAAGGCTCCTGACAGCACACCAGCACTACCAGGTTATACCACGTACCATGTGTCATGGCCCCAAAACCTGGAACACTACATAAAAGGAGGTGAGTAACCATAGGCAGCACAGACACCCATACGTCCAGGTAACTGACAATGCACAAGGCAGTGGAGTTCACCCATGTGCAACTAACTGTAGGCAAGACTGCTGTGCAGTCTGTAGCATGCTACAGACCGCACTCTCACACACAATAACCCCCCCCCCAACCGTCCTGAAGACACTGGACAGTATGAATGTCCCACCAAATACCAAACAAGGTACCACGAAATACCACATAGGTGGTAAACCATTATGTATGGAAGGAGTAACCAGGGACCTAGGGACACAAGTGAACAGTAACCTGTTATGTGACACCCACATTGCCAATGTGGCTAGGAAGACTGTCTACATGTGACACTGTATCAGGAAAGGAGTCACATCTATGGCAACAGAGGTCACTGTGCCCCTATACTTTATCCCAATCACACCCATAATCCAGTACAATGCCTCATATGGGATCTACCTTACCTGACACCTGCAGCAGTTAGAAAGACCGCAAAGGTACCTCACCAAGAGGATAAAGTGTCACACATATATGTCATATGCTGCCTGGCTGTAGACACCCCAGCTGACTCCAGTCACAGACTGCCCACACAGAGGCATTGCATGCCTGTTGTAGGAGGCCATGCCCAACACAGGAGTAATGGACATGCTCCACCCCAGACAACACATATCCATTGGAGCTGCGAGAGTGAGAGATGTCAACCTCAACAAATAATGAAATAGGATGTGCCGGTGGGACAGATACATAATCCAGAGGCTCCACACACCCTGGACCAGAATCCCACCCCATGTTAGGCAGAGCCCCTCACTGACACTGTTCAACAGGAATCTTGCCAAGTGGATGGATGATTGTAGAGTTACAGTGGGGGTCTTCACTGTGTCATGTCCAGACAGAGGCACAGCAAAGCAAATAATACATGGCCATAATATCCACATAGCAAGGGGTCTCAAAAGCCACACACACTCTGGCTAGGCTAACAAATGCCCAGGGTGGATAGCCTAGTATGAACCTATGAACCTATGTAGATACAAATTGTACAGGACACGAAGGATAATCCCAAGGCTTACACAACTGATGGTAGGAGCCATGTTGGGAATTCACAGATATGCCCTGAATCACACAAATACCACAAACACACACACATATTGCCAACATACATCCCGACAGGTGCAGTGCAAACCCCCCCACCCCCACGAATGCAGAATATCTATCCCAGCAGACTGCTGGCCCCCTGACATAGCAGATGCTGAGGTAACAGACAACATCTCCAAAGCAAAACACACAGCAGCAATGGTATGAGATGGTGACCTGGGCTTAGTGCAACATGGAGTCTAAGATGAATGGAATGCCAAACCACACTACTGCTCAATGTCAGCCGTACCACAGAATATGTACCCAAAGAGCAGTGTACAACAACAGTGGTCCTTCTCAACAAAGGTGTTGCCTGAATGGATACTGAACAGTACTACCCCAGAATCCTGAGAAGCCCAGATTGCACAGCTATGGAAAGGATCAGCATGTACCACAGACATAAGGATGTTGGGGACCTACTGACACCGGACCCAACCCAGTGTGGCCTTCTCAAGTGCAGATCCTGCCCCTAACCATGTTGGACTCAATTGAAACAGTCATTAAGGTCATTGATGAGGGCAATGTGCTCCACACAGTGTATCTGGACCTTGCAAAGGCTTCTATACAATACCCTACATGTTCAGTATAGATAGGCTCACCAGCGTAAATATAAACCCACATGTCAGTAGAGGGTTGCAAACCAGACCAAGGACAGAACAGACATGGTCAGACATGCTTCAGCCATGTCAGACTACAAACCAGATATAACTGGCATCCCACAAGGCTTTGTCCTGGTATCTCCCTCGTCTGGTATATATGTCCCATAGGTACAGGCAAACATGGAAGGACTGTGTCCTAACATGTTTGCAGAGGACTACAAACCGCTCACCACATATGATCCACCAGCTGACACATGCATCCCACAAAAGGGCCACATAGAAACAGACAACTGGTGCCATAGCTATGTCAGCAAGCTAAGTGCAGAAACGTGTATAGTCAACCCCCGTGGATATACAGTAAGTGCCCACCAATCACCACATAGGTGTTAACCCATTATGTAGTTAACATGTAATGAGAGACCTGGGGACACAGGGTGATAGATATCCTGCATTGGACAAACATGTGCTGTAGTGTTTACAGAAACATACCATATACCCACCTAATCATGAAGGCTGTCAGATCTACATAAGGGGAGGTCATTGTGGCTCTGCAGTCCTCCTGCATCAGTGGTACAATCGACTACAATAGCCCCTGTGGGATGTACCTCAGCAGACACCTCCATCAACTGTAAAGTCCCCAACAGTACCTCATCAGGAGTATCAAACAGCCTACACAGATGCCATGTGTTGCCTGTGTTGCTGGCATCAATAAACATGCTGCACATAGTACAATCTGAATGGCAGTGAGCTATGCACATGACAGACCTGAACCCCAGCACTGACTTACATAGGACAAGCTGTACTGTGTGATCCATAACACAGAAGCCACTCCCACCCATGAGTGAACCCTCAGCACAGGCTACCCATAGAGTCACTTATCAATCTTCCTCAATAGGAATCCTGATGGGTGGACGGGAGATGGTAGGTTTATCCTGGGTATCACTGTCATGTCACAGGTAGACAGAGGCACAGTATACTAACCATGACATATGTCATGGCAAACTCCTCTTACAATGTGTGTTGAAGGACAAACACACTCTCCAACTTGCATTAGACATGGACTAGGGCACATCGCTAGTGTTTGCAATTGTACACCTATGTTGTGGAATACACTAACAATGTTGGACAAGCCTGGTGTAAGTAGTTCATATCTGAACAGAATGCAACATGGTCAGATGTACACAACTGGCCCCAACCAGGCTGTTGTGCCCACTATCGAAATGTAAAGCAGTGATAGCAGTAAAGCCCAGGTTACTGTCCACCACAGTCAAAGTACTACCAGTACACTATACAGTACTACAGTGTTAGGTCAGTGTGAAAGGATGTTGACAACTGTATGCAAAGTATCCCATGCAAACACTGCAGGCACAGTATAATCCTGTTGTGTTCACACACAAAGCAGTTGTACAGTAACTACACAACATGACACACAACCCACAACCATGAACGGGTGATAGTTTGTGAAGTTCACACACATCCACAAATGTGGTGGGCTGCAGAGTCCAACATATGGAATGCTCACACTGGGCATGCTCACACACTTTGACAACATGCCATGGGAAGGCTGAACTGGGCATGCTCACACACTTAGTTTGTGAAGATCACACACATCCACAAATGTGGTGGCTGCAGAGTCCAACATATGGAATAATCACACTGGGCATGCTCACACACTTTGACAACATGCCATGGGAAGGCTGAACTGGGCATGCTCACACACTTAGTCCAAATCTTGGTTTAGCAGTTGGACACACATATCTGGTATTGTTATGTGTTATGCCAGGAACCAACCACATTACAGCAGTCTGCCCAGTGCACACAGTTAAATGACTACAGAGACATACGTGATATAGTGGATCCCTCCCATATGCAAACAGTTTCCACAGATGCAGAAGTTGTTCATACCAACAGGGAATGCTATGGCAATAAAGATATGCAAACAGTCTATCAGCAACAAATAATGTGCATTTGACAATTAAACATAATGGTGTAGAGGTCAACACTAGGCTGTTTGCCCTAGGGAATGACAGCTTAGCCATAGTGTGCTTGGTGTTTGCCTCCCCACAGGATGCACATTCCCCTTTCCAAACACAGATGATGTCAGCACCCTATAAGTACAACAGGAGAAATGAAACTTCCCAGTAATCCGAATAGCAAGCTCTGCTAATGCGTCCGTCTCAAGTGTCATTACATAGTTAGGTAGGGGTTCAAATCCTGCAAGTGCTCAGTGTGTGTGTGTGTCTGTGTGTGAGGTTGGTGTCTGTGTGAGGGAAATGTCCCTTTTGGCAAATAGGAAAAGACACTACAGGATGCACATTCCCTTTCTAAACACCGATGATGTCAGCACCCTATAAGTAGAGCAGGAGAAAGGAAACCTCCCAGTAATGCGAATAGCGCTCTGCTAATGCGTCCGTCTCAAGTGTCATAACATAGTTAGGTAGGGGTTTGAATCCTGTGAATGGCAAGTGTGTGTGTTTGTCTGAGAGGGGTTAGTGTGTGAGGGAAATGTCCCTTCTGGAAACTAAGTGAACAGACTACAGGATGCCCATCCCCTTTTCTAAACACCGATGATGTCAGCACCCTATAAGTACAGCAGGAGAAAGGAAACCTCCCAGTAATGCGAATAGCGCGCTCTGCTAATGCGTCCGTCTCAAGTGTCATAACATAGTTAGGTAGGGGTTTGAATCCTGTGAATGGCAAGTGTGTGTGTTTGTCTGAGGGGGTTAGTGTGTGAGGGAAATGTCCCTTTTGGAAACTAGGTGAACAGACTACAGGATGCCCATCCCTTTTCTAAACACCGATGATGTCAGCACCCTATAAGTACAGCAGGAGAAAGGAAACCTCCCAGTAATGCGAATAGCGCGCTCTGCTAATGCGTCCGTCTCAAGTGTCATAACATAGTTAGGTAGGGGTTTGAATCCTGTGAATGGCAAGTGTGTGTGTTTGTCTGAGGGGGGTTAGTGTGTGAGGGAAATGTCCCTTTTGGAAACTAGGTGAACAGACTACAGGATGCCCATCCCCTTTTCTAAACACCGATGATGTCAGCACCCTATAAGTACAGCAGGAGAAAGGAAACCTCCCAGTAATGCGAATAGCGCTCTGCTAATGCGTCCGTCTCAAGTGTCATAACATAGTTAGGTAGGGGTTTGAATCCTGTGAATGGCAAGTGTGTGTGTTTGTCTGAGAGGGGTTAGTGTGTGAGGGAAATGTCCCTTAGGAAACTAGGTGAACAGACTACAGGATGCCCATCCCCTTTTCTAAACACCGATGATGTCAGCACCCTATAAGTAGAGCAGGAGAAAGAAACATCCCAGTAATGCGAATAGCGCTCTGCTAATGCGTCCGTCTCAAGTGTCATAACATAGTTAGGTAGGGGTTTGAATCCTGTGAATGGCAAGTGTGTGTGTTTGTCTGAGAGGGGTTAGTGTGTGAGGGAAATGTCCCTTTTGGAAACTAGGTGAACAGACTACAGGATGCCCATCCCCTTTTCTAAACACCGATGATGTCAGCACCCTATAAGTACAGCAGGAGAAAGGAAACCTCCCAGTAATGCGAATAGCGCGCTCTGCTAATGCGTCCGTCTCAAGTGTCATAACATAGTTAGGTAGGGGTTTGAATCCTGTGAATGGCAAGTGTGTGTGTTTGTCTGAGGGGGGTTAGTGTGTGAGGGAAGTGTCCCTTTTGGCAAATAGGATAAGACACTACAGGATGCCCATTCCCTTTTCTAAACACTGATGATGTCAGCACTCTATAAGTATAGCAGGGGAAGAGAAAACCCCAGTAATGCAAATAGCGTGCTCTGCTAATGCGCCCGTCTCACGTGTCATAACAGTCAGATAGGGGTTTGAATCCTGCAATTGGCAAGTGTGTGTTTTTGGCTGAGGGGGGTTAGTGTGTGTGAGGACAATGTCCCTTTGGCAACTAGGTGAACAGACTACAGGATGCACATTCCCTTCTACACACTGTTCAGCAGACGGCCATGGCTCTGGCACAAGTTGTCTGTTGCTATGATGCCCCTTTGGAAGATGCTTGTGTCAGCTGGGGAGTCGATTATGGTGTCCAGTTTGCAGTCATCTGCATATTTGGACAGCCACAGTTCATCCGTGTTGGCCTGTACCTCCAATAAATATGTACCAAACAAGAGGGTCCCAGGACTGAGCCTTCTGGGACACAACCTGTAACTGTTATGGGGTCTGGCATGGCTCCAGCAATGCTAACCATGTGGGTTCTGTTCTTGAGCCACTGTGCAATCCATCTAGTGACATAGGGGCTTATATTTCAGCTGGTGAGCTTCCTAGAATGCCCAAGTGGGGTATTGTTGCGAGGCGTTTGCAAGGTCCAGGTAGGCTGTGTGAACCACCTTCCCCCGGCAATGGCCTTGGTGACTGTAGCAAAGAAATCAACCGGGTTACACCCGGTAGTGCTGGTGTGCTCTCAGTAGCCCTGAACCAGGCATCTGTTACTGCACAGATATCGATGTTTCCCATGCCAAGGAGTGTTTTGGGTGCATGCATCTGGAGGTTTAGACATCTGGCGTTGGGTAGCATTGCTCTTAGTGTCTTATCCCTTGTGATACCTATGAAGGTGGGTTTGTCATGTGAGCCCTGCCTAACATAGGCACTATGGGGGTAGCAAGAGGCTTTGCCAATATCTGATAGGCCAGGGGTGACAGGTGCAGGCTGTCCCTAGCAAAGCAGGTAGTTCAACAGGAGATGAATGTGTGAAGGTGTAGTGCCTGTGACTACTTAGCAGTAGCATATATGACTGCTCACGTGGACACATGCCAGGCAGGTCATATGCACTGTGTCACAGGCAATGTACATGTGAACAGGTCAAACAGTGGCAACCTGTCAAGTGGGACATGGCCATACATATAGTAGGCTATGCAGATGGCACTAGGAGTCCACAGAAGCTCTATAACTATGCATTGCAGGTGTGATCGGTATTCCAGGGTAATTGCAAGCAAACATGCATGCAAACAAAGATACAGTGAACAGGGCTCCATGTAGTCCATTGTACAACAAACAAGCTGTACCAGTTCCATAAGGTAACACTGCAAATATGCAGGCGCTATGCACATGTACATGGAAATACACTGGTCAGATGGCTAGGGTCCAGTCTCAGTGCACACAAGTGTACGGAACATGCATGTACTGTCAGGATGTACAATAACTGGATAGAAACCCATGTGCCCATACCTGCAGTAATACACATGTCAAATAACAGACACCGAGCCTTCTCTCAGTGGTGCCATACTTAGTAGGATGTATGCTCCCTGGCCTGCCACCACAGTATCCCTGACATATATGGGGACTCTCCCTCCTGTGACAGTTAGTTATGTGTGTTGGTGCTGTCTAGCATGGTATGAGATGTGTGCATGCAGTGCTAGTGTGCTCCTGTGTGTCCTGTACCAGTTGTGTAGTTCTGCACACATATCAACATCCTCACACATCTGCATTGCAGAGTCTAGTGTGGGCAACATGCCACTTGCAATTTACATGTCCATCATTGTGTATTACTACATTCATTACCCATCCCCTGTGCTACCTATGTATGTAGCCTGCTGTTGACATCATTACCACCAGTATGCCAACATGTGCAGATGATACACTATGGTACTTACCATGGGTGTAGACAACAGGACATGACAATCACACAAATACTGCATCAGGCATGCTGTGATATACCCACAATTAATTCAGCACACAGTACTGTTAACAACATGATACTATTACTACACATCTATGTGGTCACCCTGTGCATCAGCAACATGTTAACCTGTACCTGCACAGTTGTTACAGAATGCAGGAGGTGGCACAGTTTCATCATATGCACAGGGTGTGAACTTGGTATGCCTGGGTCAGCCACCCATACCACCAATTGACATGTATGTGTATGTGTGTTGGTGAGGGACAGCAGTAGAAGGTGGGGCAATGTTGATGCAGTGTGTGCGTGTATGCGGTAGCCCTAGGTGTTGTTATTTTGCATGTGTGTATGGATGCACACAGTTCCACCTCATGGCTGCCATATACTGGTGTTTGTGGACAGCCACAGACTGTACCTGCCAGGTCATACAGATCAGTGTCTCTGGCCACGGACACGGTACCTGTGCCTTGCAAGGGTGCTACGGACCGTATCCGGTACCAACCCAGACTGGGTACTGTCATCAGAAGCAGGTGTTCGTTGACTGGACACAGATCCCTGTCGGGCCTGGCCAGAGCCACGTGCACGTGGTCTCCTGGGGCGGTCTGATGACAGCACAGACCCAGCATTGCTGGGGCTGCTGCTGGCACTACGGGGGCGGCCGCGGCCCTGTTGTCGTCTGCGCCGACTGCCAGCTGCTGCTGTTGCTGGCATACGCCACGTCGACGCCTCAACCGCCCACCATCACCCTGGCTCATGGACATGTAGTTGTGGATCCGGTGTAATATGTCCCCACAACGTCTGTCTACGACATCGGTGAAATCACGGATGGCGGCCGCAATGTCACGCATACTGTCGGTCATGGCTGTGCGACATGCTGCCAGCTCCCTCAGACCCTGTCTGGTGTACCGTTCCATACGTGACTGTGCCTGCATGACAGTCGAAACATAGCTGAGGTTGTAAGACCTCTGTGGGCATCGTCTGCCAGGGGCAGTACGCCCATGGATGCTCCCACGAGAACCCCTGGACATCTGTCTGTGTGGTACCATCTCTGGGCCATGCCCATGGCTGCTGTGTGGGGAAGCATGTGCCGCAGATACCACATTACCCTGGTCAATGCCCACTGTATGCTGTCCATCACCTAGGGACAGTGGTGACAAGGGGTGTATTGGCAGGATAACTGTGCGCATTGATGGGGTCGACAGCTGTGTACTGTCAATTGGCTGACCAATGGCGGACCCTGGCATACCTTCCTGTGCCATTACACCAATGTCATCATTATCAGTACCCACGGCACCTGACTCAGGTTCCCTGCTAGATGACACCAGAGCAGCAACAGAACCTGTGGGAAGGAAACAGGAAACACAGTTTACAATGTCTACACATTACCAGCGATGCACACATGCACAGGTGCACACATGCACACATGCACACATGCACAGGTGCACATGCACAGGTGCACACATGCACACATGCACACATGCACACATGCACAGGTGCACACATGCACACATGCACACATGCACACATGCACAGGTGCACACATGCACAGGTGCACACATGCACACATGCACAGGTGCACACATGCACACATGTGCACACATGCACACATGCACACATGCACAGGTGCACACATGCACAGGTGCACACATGCACACATGCACACATGCACACATGCACAGGTGCACACATGCACACATGCACAGGTGCACACATGCACACATGCACACAGGTGCACACATGCACACATGCACACATGCACACATGCACAGGTGCACACATGCACACATGCACATGCACACATGCACAGGTGCACACATGCACAGGTGCACACATGCACACATGCACACATGCACACAGTTTCACACAATTGTACAGTACTCAGTATGCGTGATATCGACACACAGACACAGACACACCTACATGCATACAAAGAGCACTACTAAGTGTGCCAAATAGTACTATTACTATCAACACTTTTACAGGTATTGTAAATAGACACTCACCAGCATGGATAGGCTGCAATGCAGTGATACCAGAGGGTCCTGCAGACATGAGGAAACTAATGTTAGTGGGCACAACTGTGCCAATGTTACTGAGTATGATACAGGTCAGGAGTACAACAGTCGCCTTTCACAGGTCTGCAGCTAATATTGAGGATATCACGCTTGCACATTAAATACTATGGTGGCAGCTACGAACCAAGGACACACCACACACATGCATTAACTACCAGTATACACAACAGTCAACTACACATATGACATATTACCTGCATGTTCACTGTCCTGCTGCTGTGTGGCTCCAGCCTCCATCATGATGCATGTCTGCTGCTGCTGTTGTTGCAGGTGGACTGGAGCCACTACACTCAGGAGTAGTCCCTCCAGTCTGGTGAGTGGGGATGTGTAGCCACCCCACCACCTGTGGCGACCTGTTGCCTGTGGATATCTGACGACGCTGACGGACATGTCTAATCAAATCACTGCAGTGATGTCGTACCTGCTCATATGTCCTATTATGCATGCCTATATCATTTACCCGACGGACAAGGTCCTGCCACAGTGCAGCCCTCACCTGCTGATTCTGGCTGGTGCGGGAAAAGAGTGCTGCATAGTCCCGCACCAGGCTCTGGTGTATCTCCTCATCCTCAGCCGCGGAGTAGGTGGGATGCCTTGGGTGGGCCATGTACCTGAGAAAGAAGATAACCTGGTATCAGCAATATATGTCAGCAGACTTTGGCACACATACTACACATGCTACTTGACTGTTATGATACCACATATCTCACATATGTAGCATCTGTCTGTCTATTGGTGGATACACATGTAGATGGCCAGGTATCAGTGCTCGGCCAGCAACTGTGCAACAGTACCTGCCAGGCTCCGTACGACATACTACCAAACACCAGCAGTCAGAACACCAATTCAGGTCAGGAGCACCTCCTCACTCTGGGGTTTGTATCTAGGTACTGTATGGCGTACATCGGCGAGTACTGTGGGCTGACCACACCCTGCTTGCCCTGGATATACATATCCCACCTCCACCACCAGCACAGATGGCTACAGTGCACAACATTACAGATACAGACATTACACTTTGTAACAGTGATATGGTATCCTTACAGCCCACTGGGCCAGTGGCAGAGACAACCCACAATGCTGACCCCTACACAATTGCTTTCTACAGACATCTCCAAGAATGCATGGCTCATGCATTCACATATATGGCCAAGACACTATCCACAAAGGGACAGCATCCTGTCTGGCGGACCCCAGCCATAGACAGATTGTATTACAGAAGATGTAAGCTACTGCAAGACAGAGCATCAGTCACTGAAGGGAGGGCATGTCTGAGCAGCACTGGTAAGGATCTATTTCCCATCATACTGACTACATGGGCAATGTTGAGTGAGACGTCAAGCGTGACACTACAGATGACCAGGAGGCCTACCTGAGTTATGTTAGCGACCTGGTCAGGAGCCATCCTCTATGCCCATAGGTAGTACACAACACATATTTCACTGACACCACAGCTAGACAACATTGTGGCGGACAGGTTCAGTGCAGGTGTCACCCCGCCCTCTCCCCTGTAATAAGGCATAGTTATCCCAGCTGACCCTAACCTACAAGTCATCACAGATGTCCAGGTGAGAGACACCCGCAGGTCAGCAGAATACACGACATGGATGGGACCTGCTGGTATCCCCAGTTGCATGCTACATAACCTCTGACAGGAGCTAAACACACATATAGAAGTGCTATGTTACACTACCTTGACTACAGGGTATGTACCTGTACACTGGCGCACAGCACCAGTGGTTCCACTCCATGAAGGAGGCACCTCACCATACCAATACAATACAACACAATACATGACATTGTAATACAATACTATACAATATGCTAATGCCCCTGTGTCTACAGCAGCGTACTGTTCTGCTAACCTGACCATTGTGACACATGTGGTGTGATGGTACCTGCTGCCGTCACACAGTCACACAGGGTGACTCATATGGCATATTACCTATCTGACTAACATTCAGCAGGGGTATGTGTGACATGTACACATGGGGAGTCTCGCTTCTTAACACTGTGTGGTTTGTTGCAGGGTGTGTCCTATCTGTGAGTTGGAACCCGTACCTACACATGTGCACACTATTGCAGTGGCACAGACGACACACAGCAGACATTTAGGTTGTGGATGGTGGGTGGTGTTACAATGGTTGTTGGACATCTGTCATGGGTGTGACCTCCATATGTGCATCTGGGGGTGGTAACCTCTACGTGGGTAGCATATGTGTACTCTGTGGTGTTGTCAGTCACTGTGCATTGGTACTGTGTTTGGGTGCATTGTCACAGTGTTGTACATGTCACTGTGTCCTTCTCCATATCTGTTGCTGTCATGTGAGGTCCATACCATGGCATCCATTATGTGCTGTGGGGGGTACACCGACCTACATGTCCATGCCTGACTCACCATGTCTGCGGACACATACCATGTGCAGCTATTCCAGGGATGGTGTGCCACTGTGACTATCATTGGGGCCACTATTGTACACATGTCTGACCCTGCCCACCCCTGACACATGCAGTGGTGGGCGGACACTCACATATATGGTGGTTACTGGTGTAGGTGATCTGGAATGTGGTATGTTACTCCGGATTTGACACTGGTGTTCACTCCGTGCCTTTGTCACCAGGCACCTGTTGCAATACATCTGTACACATGTGCCTCACTCAGACTCTATATACATCTCTCTCTCTCTCTCTATATATATATATATGTATTAAGATATGTCTATATGTATATAGATATATATATATGTGTAAATATGTCTGTATACATTTGCACATATATATATATTGATGTACATATTCTGCTGTAGATGTGGAGGGTGCAGAGGGGTGTGGCCGACAGGGGGAAACAGGCTGTGTTGCAGGTCATCATATACAATCATACCTCTAGGTGGTCAGATCAGTCTGTCTATGTATATGTATCTACATATATCTATCTCTGCATGTGTGCATTACATAGATATGTTGCTACAATATTCTATCGACATCTGTCTATGTAGTCCTACATCTCTCTCTCTATGTATGTATACATATATGCATATCATATGTATATATATACATATATATATATATACACATACATATGTTGACATACATACATAGCCATATGTTAGACAGGTATATCAGCATATTTGTCTACCTTACTGTATACACACACTAACATACTGCTAAACATACATAGCTGTGTAACCTAATTTGTACATGGCAGTACAACCTACAATCAAACAACATTTATATGTGCACATAGATGCTCACACATACAAATGTATGTACAGCCTTCACTGATAGGTGCTGTATATCTCCTGCCCTTTACACATCTTCATATACATATGGATACAGACCAATGGCACATATGGAGGGTTCACAGTATGTACACCTTTATAGTATTACTTTACAGTACCTGTGTTTGTCCCAGCTGCTTCTGCTACTGTCTGGCTCTCTTTCCTGCTGCTCCACTTCACAGTTGTCAGCTTCTAGGTAGCTGTTGCTGAGGGATTCCTTTCCGTCTGCTTAGTTGCAGTGTAGTCCTCTCTATATCTCTATCTCTCTCTCTCTCTCTCTCTCTCTCTCTCTCTTTCTCTCTCAGGGTGCAATGAAAGTATTGCATGCGTGGACATGGAGTACAGCATACTTTTGTAGGTATCTGCATATGCCCATGTGATGGCCTCTGCACCAATTGTTAGCCAGCATTTGCTAATTGCATGCAGCCTGTTGTGTACTGATTGCAGTTCTCACTGTGATTTCAGAACTGTGCTATAAAAGGGTGTGTGAAATAGGCATAGCCCTTTCAGATGTTAAGGGCAGGGACCATGCTGTTATGCTGTGGACAACATTCTGTGAGTGTAAAGGTTGGTATCTCTAATTTTCTCGGTGGGTTGTGGATTAACATTCCTCCATTCATTTCTCCAGTTTCCTGTACTGACTGTGTATGTACACTAACAACTACAACTACTACTATTGTTAATGTGTGTGTGTGTGTGTGTGTGTGTGCTTTCCTTTCACCTTTGCTTGCACTCTGTTGCTAAGGCTTCAATAGTTGCCCTTTACTGTCAGTACTGGTGTGCCTGCTAGGTGTCTTGACTGTAGTGTGCTGCTGTAGCTTTCCTATTTTCCATGTACATTCACACCCTGGAATGCTTGCTATATCTGCTAGGGTGTTACAGCATGCAGTGTGGTCTGTCCATGGTGTGGGCCTTGACATCTATTAGGGTATGTGAGTATGCTGCTGAGCAGGCCCCAGAGGCTTTCAGGTTCATCAGTTATGTGCCTCATGGAATGGTACATATCAGTGGGGTACACCCATTAAAATGTCTGGTATGCTGCAGTTGTGACTGTGGGTTAGCATGAGCATATGTATTACTACACTTTTTCTGCCATGCGAGTGGTGAATACTTTCCGGACTCCATAGTTACCATTGCATGGGTTACACCTTTCTGCCTACTGTTTGTACATTTCACATGGGGTCTGTGGGGCATCCCTGTAAGACATTCACTGTTGCTATGTCTGGGTTCTTAACTATTCAAATATGGTGGTGTTGGACCCGTCATGTGTACAGATATTTGCAGGCTGTCCACATTTCTGCCTCATAATTTAGTCATTATCTCATGCACACCTTTATCTGGCAAGTCAGTCTGGGCTCAAGTCAGAATATGGTGACAAACATTCAAGTTCCAGACTGCATACCCTTCCAAACATCCCACAAGGTGTAGACCCTGTTACTTTCTGAACTGTCTGCATTTGTTGTAACTTTATTTGTAATGTGTCCCTGGTTTTGGGCCTTTGCTCCACATATTTTATTACTTGGTCCGGATGTGTTCCTGTAGGAGGTTGTGGGGTATGGGCAGTGCTTATCCTGCTATGAGTATGTGTGTGTCTTGCAAGGTGCTATGGTGACATTATTACCTACTAGCTTCCAACTAGCATGGCTGTTTCTGTTCACACACTACTATTATGGAAATCCACCAGTTTTGTTTGTGATTCTAAATGTCATGCTTTGTGTACTACACATCTATATTCCCTTTACATTCATTCCTACTGTTAAATGATATATTTACTTTAGCACAGTGTTTCTATATCAGAGTCATGGCTTAGTGGTAAGTCATGCAGACTATAGTTGCCAAGGTCCTGGGTTCGGAACTCACAGTGGGATTTTATTTTTCTTTTGAACTGAGTACAGGACCTGTCAATCAAAGTGCCTAAGGCACTTTTAAGCAGTTGTAACCGGGTTAGCGCTGGTTTGCGCGGAGCTCACGCATGCGCACTGGCGGTTAGCTCCGTGCACACGAGCGCACACCCGCTTACAACCGCTTAAACGTGCTTACTCTTAGCACACCAGCTATTTTCTTTGAAAGAAAAGAAAACGGGAGACAGGAAAGTGGTGAAAAGGGGTCACAAAGAGGGTAAGACAGTAGGGAAACAAGCTTGGGATGTGCAGGAGGGATGTAGGTAAGGCCCATAGCTGCCCATTTCTTCAGCAGCAACAGCTGTGCATATGTATGTAATTTGGTGTGACATTTGAAACCTTCCACCCCTGAGAGAGGTGTCAGGACAACAATAATACCTGTTGTACAGCCAATTGGAATTGATGGGTTCCATGTCCAGTAGACATGTGTGCGGAATGGGCAGCTATGTATGGGGCGTAATTTTTGTGGGTACAGAGTGCCCTTTTTTTTTTTTTTCAGGTGAGAGTGGTATGTCAGGTGAAGGTAGTCGGTACAGCTGGGGAGGTAGGTTGGGTAGGTTAACAGACAAGACAAACAAGACGCATACAGGGGCGGTGTATGACACGTGTGGGGGGGTTACACAATTGACGGGGATGGAGGTTGGGATGTCCAGAGCCCATGAGCCCACAGATGGCAACAGTGGAACTGATATCCCCACCCATAGGCAGTTGCCACTGTTCCTTCACTGCCCAGGACGGCGCTGTGCTGGGGGCTGTGTAGGCGGGGCAACGGGCATGCCCGTTAGTTGCGCCACCCGTGCCTCGAGCTGGCGTAGGGGCTCAAGGACAGAGTCCCGAATCTCCCTCGCACCACAGTCCGGACGCTACGGAGGGTGAGTGGTGGATCTCCTCCGGCCACACTTGCAGAGGGGGGGCGAGCCCCGTCCCCTGCAGCGCTTCCACCCGCAGGTGGCACAGGGCCACCGGAGGAGGGTCCGGACTGGGCACTAGTGCCAGGTGCACTCGCCAGCTGAGGTGGGAGAGGTGGGTCCACCGGAACCCGCCTTCCCTGTCGTTCTATGTTTTGCATTATGTCATGACAGTTTGGGTTAGTGACATATAAATACCATTCACAGTTAGTTGTAACAGCATGCATTAGTATTCCCATTAACCAAACACCCAGTTATTCACACCATTGAACAGCGTGCATAGCACATGCATAATTTGAACAGTAATACACAGTCCAACAACATGCAGGGTTGATTGATGGCAACAGGCCATCAGGTGTGGATGTATGAACGGGGCGGATGCATCAACAGACATGCAAATATATATGACCCAACAGGACAGATGTCCAGGGGTGGTAATTGTGATTGCACATACCATTTTCCCGTGGAATGGATTATAGATGGTTAGAGGGTGGGGTAAATCAAACATATTATTAACACCTTTGAATACAACCACATATGCTGTACATTTCTAATAGCTACAGTTATATACACACTACTGTTCTAACTACAGTGTCCTATATGTTAACTACTTAACCTTGCAGATGGGACTGTTACTGCAACATAACTCTACATTTTATTGCTGTTCATACACGATTCATATCGAACTTTGTGCAGATACATCATCCTGTTAACTGTGCTTTCTATAACTGCAGACAGGTGTGGATGTTTGGTATATCAGACAGTCATCCTATCTGCATATTTCAGACTGGGAGCAACATATCCAGATTTTGGTGTACACATTCCACATGCAGCAACACTTTGAACAGATGTTTCTGTTTGGTTCTGGGTCTCACATGCATTTAATTATGTCCTGACTGCAGTATAGTTTATTCAGGGGTTATTACTACTGTAGTGCTGTATTCCTGACACTTTCTCACACTCTCCCACTTGCTTTCATGTTACTATTCAGACTGGTACTTCTAGGCTTTATTGACATGTTTTAACAGTAGTTATTACAGTTCTTTCCAGCACTCTCACTTCTGTCATGTTTCAGTATTTCCACAGGAATATATTTCACACATGTGATTTCATCCTCTTCTGCAGCTATACTTTACCTGCTGCTGCAGGTTGTGTACTATTTTCTTACAGGCAGGGCAGTTTTATTTCAAAATATGTGTTGGACAGTCTCATGATTAGTTTCAACTTACAGGCTGGGAACTGTTGTAATCAGGCAATACTTGCATACACTTTCACACTCTGTGAGTTGCAGATTTAATTCCTTCCTGGCTACACTGCACTCTTATGCTGACTGTCATACATTTATATATCTTTACAGTTACTAGTAGTGGATTACTGACCTGCCTGGTGGCGCAACCGCACCAGCCTATCGGCATAGACTCTGCGGTTCGCAGAACGGACACCTGCAGCTGTAATATAAATGAAGTAATATTGGAATACACATCTCCATGATTTCAGGTAGTTTAACTTTTTACAAACATAATTAATTGATACTTACTCAGTGGTGGGGCGTTGGGTGATTGCCGGGCCTCCTGGATCCAACGGTTCAGTTGGTCCTGCTTACGTCTCTTCAGGTCCGCATGGTGGTGACGGACCTGCTCACCTGTCCTAGGAATTCCTGTGGCACTGGTGAGTTCATGAGCCAACTGGTCCCACGCCTCAGCCTTGTACGCTCCCCAAAGGACCTGGCCCTGCATGAGTTGGGCCTCATGGTTGTGGACTAGGAGCCAGGCCATGTACCTGGACTCCTCAACACCCCACCTCTGCGCCGAAGCGACTACCCTCACCTACACCTGACATTCTAACTGCAGGTCTGTTCTACAATCGTTTATGCTGTGTATTCCGCCTATGGGGCTTATATAGTCCGTTTTTCCCGCACATATCTGTGATTGGCCAGTTTGGAATTGTATCAACTTCAGTAAACCTGCATTGTCATGCTGTAGTTTGTATTCATTCCTATATATGAGCTAATATTGCATTTCTAGGAACTGCTGTCATGGCTTAGTGGTTCTGTACCTTGACTATGGTGTATAGTATCCTGGGTTCGAACCTGGCCATTGCTTTTTATTTTTCATGACTGTCTAGACATGTTGAGGGGTGTGTCTGTGTAAAGGCATTTTGGATACGGCTTGCTCACCGTTGCCCGTCGGTTAGCTCGTTTGCGCGGTGCGCAGCTCCGCGCAAACGGGGTACGCTGGTTTAACACTCATTTGGCTATTGGCACGCATATGCCGCTTAGCGCAATTAGGGGCACATATATTTAGTGTGGTAAACCACTGCTCGGCTACAGGCACTCATTTTGCACCAGTTAAACCTATGCTTATCTACGGGCACATAACCTCACTCTGTTGAACTGTAGCTCAGCTATGGGCATATCTGGCAGTTTATATTAATTTCTTAGCTCACATTTATTCAATATAAATAGGCTATTACATTGCATTTTACATATATTCTGGTTTTATGTGTACATATATGTGTCAGGGACTTGTTTCCTGCTTATTTTGCAAAAAAAAAAATTTGTGTTGTGGGGGCTCGAACCATGAATGCCTGCTCTGCAGCCGGCATCTCTACCACTTCGCTATTGCTTCCTGGCTTATTTTGCATATGTAGTTCTTATATGCTTTCCCACTGACTGCTAACTGTAGCTGCGCTACGGGCACGCCCGCGCAAACGAGCGCACTCACGGTTAAACATCTTTACAATTTAAAAAAAATATGACATGTTCATTTATATTTCTTTTATGTTTAATAGTCTGTAGGGGCATGTGTTGTGTTGTGTTTATTCACATTTCCGTGGAGTCTGTTGTGGGTGTCTACTTTGGGCACTTTTAAACTTCTGGGGGCGTGTCCGCTTGCAGGGCTCAGCCTACGGACACGCCCCCTACTGTCTTACACGGCCGTGTTCGACTTAGGTGTGATTCAGCATGCTCTCATGAATATGCAGAGCATGCTGACATCACTCAGTTTAACTGCAGCCTCCGTGTAAGAGTTATAACTCTTACACGGAGGCTTTGTGAATCCTGGGGAATGTCTTTGTATAATGCCTCTGTGGTGTTCTTCTGCTTTCTTTAGGGATCCTACTGCATTTTTGATGTATTGCACATGTGTATGGGACTTATGTTTCCATGTTTATGCAGACATCAGTGCTTTGAAAAGGAAGCAACAAAGAAAGGAAGATCTCCATTGCTTCTTTATTTATTTATTTATTTTAAAAAAAAAGGTTTGAAATCTGGACAGTTCAGAGGTACAAGAGAAAGAGCAGAAATACAAGGAAAATCATGTATGTTTCTTTAGTTTTCCATAACGTACCTGCTTTTCCTTGTATTTCTGCCTTGTCTCTCTCATACTTCTAAACTGTCCGGATTTCAAACTTTGTACTTCTTGACCAGGAAAGCCATAGCATATATTAATAGAAGAAAGTCTGGGCAACCAGACTTTTTTTATTGGTAGATGCTGGATTTTACAAAGGGCATGCTGGTTGGGCTGACCAATCAGCATGGGCATTTTTGAATGTTAATTTCTGGTCATTGTATAATAATCACGTTCTAAGGCTAGAGTAATGAAATCTTTTTAACTAGTCTTTGCAAATAGATCAGTGACTTACTTCTTGTGTCTTGAAGTAGTAGTCCATAAGTCACACTCAGAAAAGGGGCTACAGGCCCAGCAGATTTTAAAAATTCATCATAATGTACTAAATATAAAAATGAAACAACATGAGCTTTGGTGTGTAGCACAATTAACTAAGGCTATGATCTGGAAGAGTAACATTTTGAAATAAATTCCATTGTCAGTAACAGAAGCCCTGCCCTGTGTGCAGCTGATAACCAGAATGGACAAGTCAAAACACTTGTATATTCACTTGCTGAGAGAGACTGTCAGAGATTGTTTCTCTAAATAAGAGAACTTTGCCAATTAGATGATTATGGTCTGGGCCATTGTTGTATGACCTTTATGGGCATCAACCTAATCATTTTTTTATTGTTCAGCCAAGTGCTAAATGTTTATTTATGTCATCATTTACAATAATAAACTGTGTGATTTGATCACTTCCACAGTAAGTCACCCCAAGGGAAAAAAAGTCATCTGAGTTACATACATGGATATACATAAAAGCATGTTAAGCAGTTTGTTGTTGTTGTTTTTGTGTCTTTTCTGCTTTTCCCGGTTAGGGGTCGCCACAGCGGAACTCCGGTCCACTAAATGATTGGCAGTAGATTTTTACGTGCTGGCTTGCCGGGCCTAACACACAACCTTCAACGAAGGAATGCCCATTCACACATGTTGCCACACAGAAGATGCTCTAGCTGAGAATCGAACAGGCAACGTCTAACTGTGAGGCGACAACGCTACTGCAGCACCACCACCGCAGTACAAAAGTAAGTTAAGCAGTTTAAAAATTCAAATTCTTTACAAGTTTAAAATGTGATTACTTGCTATGCCTAGCAAATAGAAGGGAAAATGGATCTCCCTTTTGTAAACAACACTTTTTCAGACAAGTTACTTGCAAAATATCCTAAAACGGAGCATTTGGAGACACAAGATAAAATTTTTAGAATGTGGTAAAATAAAAATTAATCAGGGATAATTTAAATAATTATTTTAACCATGAAATCTAAGAGCAAAGTTAATACTGTTTTCATGTCTGAACTGCTAATTTCACTTTCCTTTGAAAATCATTCCAGTTATGTGTTATATAAAGTAAACACTTTTAAATGCTGCCTGGTTGTACAGATAATATTGATTGCATGGTAACTGAAGCTATCCAGTACAGCTCTGTGAAAACCACATCACAACAAATGAAATAATTGCAGAGTAGGAAATTTTCTTTTTAACCCTCAACTCCATTTATCTTAACATAAATCTGAGTTTTGGAAGCATGGTGCAAACAAACTTATTTACAATCTGGATGTTTTTACTGGCAGTGTGCTTTTAAAACTGGCATATGGTTCAATGTAATTATTCATAGCTGCTGACTGAATATTTTGAGTATTACATTAATTGTAGATCAGCCATATAAAACATATGTGGTGAAGTAGTATTAAATAAAACAGGGCATTCATACAGTAAGCCTGAAGTGTTATACTTTCTGTATTGTCCATTACCTAGGTGGGATAGGTACAGCAAATGTTCATATGAATATATTATGAAGTAAACATGGACTATTTCCTAAAAGAACCAGAAATTGCTGTTGATACTTGGTAATCCCTTCTTTAGAGGTGTTTCTTAAAGGCATGCTGATTTTTCACTGGAGTAATTTGCCCTGCATATGACACATGGGTTACAAATAAGAAACTTGCATGCCCATCCATGATAACTATATGTTAACAGCTGCTTGACCTGAAGTGCAATGTATTTTGTTGGAACTGTGTTATTCTTAAGAATAATCTTTTATTTTATGCTTTTGCATACAGACCACCATTAGAAATGACAGCACTGTCCAGAAAATTTCAACAAATGCAGCAATGCTGCTCTCATAGTTATCTTATGGCATTAAAGCTATAGTCAACTGGCTGCTTTGCAGTATAAGCTGCTGGCAACAGAGAGGCTTCCAACCTCAGGCAGTACCAGTGAGACAGACTACAACAGATTGCAGTCCAGAACAGAAAGTGTACACCCAGACAAGCTACGATAGCATAACATGTCAGAGACTCATTCAACCTTAGCTGTCTCTGCGGCTAGATGGTGGCCACTCCAGCTATGCTCTCACCTCATAATGGGGACAGATGGGTGTACACTCACTGCAAGGGCTGTGCAGGTGCACTGCAGAAAAAACACTGCAAAAATATCTTTGTGCATCTCTAACTATCGCCATCCTGTGCTTCCAGTGATACCTCAAGATGAGCTGCCAGCCCCCAGGATGGCATGGTAGCATGGGAGTAAGGATTGGGATATGTGACCATGGGAGTGGGATATATGACTGTGGGAGATATACAGGACCAAGACCTCCTGCAGTGCCATATATATTGTTCCACTTAGGGCTTCTGGTGTACTGTCTAACCACCCCCTGAAATGCAATGCTGTGCAATCTAGGTAGGTGTACAATGACACCATGACAGAGTCATCTTATGTAGACAGTGACTTGCCCCTCAGTCTACCCCCCCCCCCTATACCTACCTATGCAGTCAACGCTCATCCTATACAAATATCATCACTGAAGTATGGGATTTAGGCGCATACCCAGCATGCTACCTACACCCTCTTTGAAACAAGTGAGCATGCATTGTCTTACCACTCCTCTTATACCTACAGTCACCTCTTCCAGCGGCTGGGCCTCTAGTTGAACCCTGGTCATCTGGGTCACAGTCAGAGCTTTATCAATCTGCACCATACAGCAGACAACAGAATAATAAAAAAAATTGTACATGCTTGATAATGAAAATGATTACTGAAACATCCTGCATAAAAAATTAAATAACTGCAAACAGGGGATGTAAATGCATCACCACACATTCTAAACTAATGGATTGTCAAAGTTGTATTACTGTGGTATATAAGAATGTTTCAGCCCTCTAACACAACATGGCAATAATCATTTTCATGGGGCTCCATTGATTTATGGGTACATCACATTAATAACACGTCTGTTCAGTAAGGCATCTCTGCTTAGAGATGACTACACATTTCTAATGCTTTTCTTGGAAACCTACAAGCTGCAGAAGTCATTCAGTGACAGCTACATAGCCCAAGTTTGATTCCTTCAGCTTCCATTTCCCCCGCTGTATGACTCTGAACAAGCCATTTAAACAAACTGTGCTCTGTGGCAGTTGGGAAACTGGGCTAAGCTCCTCAGTGGTCTCTTTGACCAGTAAGTACATACAAACAACACACACACACACACACACACACACACACACACATATATATATATATATATATATATATATATATATATATATATATATATACACACACACACACACACACACACATATATATCGAAATTCCACAGCGTCGAACATATGATCATCGAGTACCAGATAATGGAAATTGTGGAACATCGAACAGTCTGAATGAAGATCGCCATACAGTGTGGAACGGGAGATCTACCATTCCCTTCACTGTAGTGCAATCTCGGAGTTCATATATTTAAGTAGCAGAGGGTGTGGGGGGGTGCAAAAAGTGAAACAAGATGTTTTTTGTTTTCTGATTTCATTTTTTTATTTTTTATTTTCGGTGTTCCACAACTTCGATTATCTGGTACTCGATCAGATGTTCGATGTTGTAGAACAATCTTTTGAAGTAGACCCATATATATATATATATATATATATATATATATATATATATATATATGGATACCCTTCAAAACATTAAACACACATTGTCAAATCCAACTTCATCAAACCTACTTCATCAAATCTTCATTATGTCAAACTTCTGGAACAATGAAAACGAACCTTGAGAAAGGAACCACTTGGCCACCATGGTGAACCTTGCCCTTCTTCCACTGTAGTGCAATCTCAGAGTTGGTATATTTAGTTAGGGGGAGTGTGGGGGGCAGAGCTCCCCCACATTGGGGGGGGTCTGTGGGCAAAGCCCCCACTTGGAGGTTTTTTGTTTTGCTGCTTGTTGTTTTTATCTGGGTGGTCGAGCGGTTCCTTTCCCAGGGTTTGTTTTTGTTGTTCCGGGAGTTCAACATAAAGAAAATTCAATGAAGTTAATTTGATGAAGTCAAATTCGATAATGTGAGTGTTTGATGTTTTGAAGCAGACGCATATATACAGTGGATATAAAAAGTTTACACACCCCTGTTAAAATGCCAGGTTTTTGTGATACAAAAAAATGAGACCACAATAAATAATTTCAAAACTTTTCCCACCTTTAATGTGACCTATAACTTGTACAGTTCAATTGAAAAACAAACAAATCTGTTAGGGGAAAAATATAAAAAATAAAAAACTCACAATAAGCTGGTTGCATAAGTGTGCACACCCTTAAACTAATAATTTGTTTAAGTGCCTTTTGATTTAATTACAACATTCAGTCTTCTTGGGTATACACATGCCATCAATTAAAGAGACTCTGATTAACCCCAAATAAAAGTTTAACTGTCCTAGCAGGATTTTCCTGACATTTGCTCAGTTGCCTGCTACAGCAAAAGCCATGGTTCGCAGAGAGCTTACAAAGCATCAAAGGGATCTCATTGTTGAAAGGTATCAGTCTGGAGAAGGGTACAAAAAAATTTCCACAGCATTGGATATACCATGGAACACAGTGAAGACAGTCATCAAAAAGTGGAGAAAATATGGGACAACAGTGACGTTACAAAGAACTGGGCGTCCCTCCAAAACTGATGAAAAGACAAAATGAAAACTGGTCAGGGAGGCTGCCAAAAGACCTACAGCAATACTGAAGGAGCTGCAGGAATTTCTGGCAAGTACTGATTGTGTACTACATGCAGCAACAGTCTCCCGTATGCTCCATTTGTCTGGGCTATGGGGTAGGGTTGCAGGACAGAAGCCTTTTCTTATACAGAAAAACATCCAGGCCTGGCTAAAATTTCCAAAACAATACATCGTCTCCCAAAAGCATGTGGGAAAATGCGTTATGGTCTGATGAAACCAAGGTTGAACTTTTTGGCCACAATTCCAAAAGGTACGTTTGGCGCAAAAACAACACTTTGCATCACCAAAAGAACACCATCCCCACGGTGAAGCATGGTGGTGGCAGTATCATGCTTTGGGGTTGCTTTTCTTCAGCTAGAACTGGGGCTTTAGTCAAGGTGGAGGGAATTATGAACAGTTCCAAATACCACTCACTTTTGGCCCAAAACCTTCAGGTGTCTGCTAGAAAACTGAAGATGAAGAGGAATTTTACCTTTAAACATGACAATGACCCCAAGCATACATCCAAATCAATAAAAGAATGGCTTCACCAGAAGAAAATTAAAGTTTTGGAATGGCCCAGCCAGAGCCCGTACCTAAATCCAATAGAAAATCTGTGGGGTGACCTGAAGAGGGCTGTGCACAAGTATGCCCTCACAATCTGACAGATTTGGAGTGCTTTTGTAAGGAAGAGTGGGCAAATATTGCCAAGTCAAGATCTGCCATGCTGATAGATTCCTATCCAAGAAGACTGGATGCTGTAATTAAATCAAAAGGTCCTTCAACGAAGTATTAGTTTAAGGATGTGCACACTTTATACAACCAGCTTATTGTACTTTTTTTATTTTTAATATTTTTCCCCTAACAGATTGGTTTGTTTTTCAATTGAATTGTACAGGTTATAGGCCACATTAAAGGTGCGAAAAGTTTTGAAATGATTTATTGTGGTCTCATTTTTTTATATCTCAAAAACCTGAAATTTTAACAGGGGTGTGTAAAATGTTTATATCCACTGTGTTTATATATAAATATATATATATATATATGTATATATATATATATATATATATATATATATATATGTATATATGTATATATATATATATATATATATATATATATATATATATATATATATATATATATATACATATACAGAGATAGGCAAATAGATAGCGATATATAGAAAAACACATATAGTTTAAGACAAGAGAGCAAGTGCATAGTAAAATATTGCTGCACACCCAGGGTAGTGAGCCCTTTTTTCAATTTGAATTTTACACTTAGTAGCTTATGCATGATAATTATATGTCTTGCAGTATGTTTTAATGCAAAATAGCTTCTCGGCCAAGTTTAACTAATTGATTGTAGTGCACATCGGCATAGTTAAGGTGGGGTGAAGGGAGTGGCTGCCTGCGTACAAGGTACTACAGGTCACACTCAGCAGGTGCCAGTTCTGCAGTAGTGCTGAACCAGTATTTAGAAAAGACTGTCAATACTATATTTACAGTCATGACTGAACTGCTGTAGAAAAAGACTCCTACTAATTGGAAGCAGAAGATGTTTTCCCTCAACTTTGAAAGGACTTTTTTTCTGTTTCTTTTTTTGGTTCTCAGCTTAGGGTTGGGGTTGCCAGATCAGGGAACTGGACAAGGTTCCAACAAAACTTGACAATGGTTCTGTTTGGACAGATTTATAGCTTTTTTATTGTGTAGACTTTCTAGGAAAAAAATCACAGGATAGTCATTTAAGGGTCCCTTTCTGCCAAACGTTTGTGTGTTATTGTACAGTTCAAATGTGTGTAATAGGCTAAGAACCACAATGGTCTTTTTAAGCCTAGTCATGCATCCCAAATCTCTGACAAGTTCTCATACCCTTGATAAGTGTAAGCAGGGGCATGGGAGATGAAACAAGCAGGGTCCTGGGAGATGAACAATCTGCAGGCTGCCTGTGTCCATTACAGATATGGCTGCCAAACTAGGGATGAATTTCTTGTTCTCCATCCAATTGTCCAAGTTAGACTTGAATTGGGTTAGAGATGAACTCCACTTCACATGGATGGGTAGCCTGTTCCAGAGAAGAGGTAGTCTCTGGGATACATACCTGTCTCTCCAGCAGGTCCTGTTTATATCACAGGCAAGGTTTAAGTCTTTAGAATGGATAATTCTGGTGCTGTTTGTTCTGTGGATATGCAAGAGGTCCATCAGAGTGGGATCTGCAATCCCTTGTATGCCAGACATAGATCTCCCCTCAACAGCCTGTAGAATACAGAATACAGGGATAGGGCCTTAAGGTGGTCTGCATAGGACATATTACTTACGTTATGTATTCTTTTAGTGAGGAACCTCTATAGACGTTTCAGTTGTTGGATATGCCTGGTTAAGTACATACCAGAGGGGGAACTGTACTCAATGATAGGTCTGATGAATGATGAATACAGTAGAACAATGACTTCCTTCGACAATATGCCATATCTTTGTTTATAAGTTGCCTAAATTAAAATGATTTCCTCACTACTGTAGCTATGTGATGGTCAAAGGCTAGATTATTGTCTATGTCTCCAAGTCCCAGACTACTGGTTCATCTCATAGGGGTGTGTTGTCAATATGAAAGTTACCAGGGGTAGATGACTTCCCAAAGGACACTATTATGCATTTCTTGGCATTTAGTTTTAATCCATGGCTCTCACACCAGTTATTTGTTTCTGTCAGCCCTTCCTGCAGAACATTTGTGTCAGTGAGGGTTTTAAATGCAGTTCCTAATTTGTAATCACCTGCAAATTTAGTCAGCCAGAGGCCATTGGCATTGGCTTTGACTTCAAAGAAGTAAATGCCAAAAAGGAGCAGTCCCAGGACCGATCCTTGAGAGACTCCACTTCTGACCGGCCTCTTTGTAGAGGTGGAGTCCTCAGTTCTAATTACATGTGTCCTGTCTGTGAGCCAGCTGGTTATCCACCGGGTGACATAAGGATCTGTACCTAATCTCTTGAATTTGTCAACAATGCTAAAGTGGGGTATTGTGTCAAATGCCTTGGCCAAGTCAAGGTAGGCAGTATGAACCATTTTGTCTTCATCCATTGCTTTGATGACCTTCTCAAAGAAGTCCACCAGGTTAAGTAGGCATGACCTGCCCCTGATTAAATTAAATTTGGTTGGGTACAGTGTCAGGAGGTTTCCAATGTCACTATTGATCAGTTCCATGATAATTCTTTCCATGGCTTTGCATATGAGACTAGTGAGACTTATGGGTCTGTTGTTTCCAGGGTCTGTAGATGGCCCACCTTTCTCCAGAAGGATAACTGTTGCTGTTCTCCATTCATGAGGCATGAAGCCTGTTTGGCGCCTACAGTTAAATAGCATTTCCAGAGGGCCTGATACATCATGTGCCATGCTACTTAGAAGGCATCCTGAGATATTGGCAGGATCATTGATGTAGTGTTAATGACCTGAGAGGGAGAGCATTAAGGAGCTGTTCCCTAGTGACAGTAGACAGAGAGTTATATTTGATGGTATTTCCTGAGAGAAGGTTGATGGGGAGAGATGGGTAAAGATGGAGCTGAATTTGTCAGCGAGAAGGTTTGCTATATCTTCTGGCTCAGCATAGGTGGCTCCATTTCCAATGAGCTCTGCACACAACTGTGTATTGCCTTTGAGATTGCAGACATAGCTAAATAATGCGTTATGGTTGTCCTTGGCCGGGAAGGACAAATTTACCTCAAATTTGGCTTTGGTAGACTTTATTTGTCCTCTGAGTTCTTTGTTTTGTTTGATGAGAGTGCTTTTATCTGGATAGGTGCTGTACCTCCTAATCCTTGCCATGATTTTCTTCCTTGTGTTATACAGCCTATTGATGTTGTGGTTCCACCAAGGAGTCTTGTTTCCGAGTTACTTCTGTACTTCTTCCTGGTGGGTACAGCTGCCTCTGTGCAGCTAATGACATGCTTGCATAGGGTTTTTATGAACAATTCTGCATAGGCAGCAGTGTTCTCATGGTTTATGGGAGGCTTGAAATTTTGCCAGGTTATCACTTAATAGTAGAAATTTAGCCTTAGAGCAGTTCCGGAATATTTCAGGGTTAGCTGTGATTCCATTTTTTATTCTTACTTCAAAGGATATCATTTTGTGGTCTGACCATAACAGAGAAGATATATCACTAGGGGTGTTCAGCACTTTCCCATATTATTAGTGAGGACCAGATCCAGTATGGTTGTGCCTCTGGTTGTTGTATAGAAAATCTGGTCCAGAGAGTTTGTGTTTACAAAATCCAGAAATCTCTTTTCCTGTATGTTTTGTGTCATATATGATTCCCAGTTAATAATTGGGTTATTAAAGTCATCCATGAATATGGTATTGGGTTGGATTGTGAGTGTTTCCAGTAAGTTTAAATACATGGCATGGGCTTCCTAAGTCATAGATGGGGACCTGTAGATTGCAAGGAAGTGATATGGGATTTTGTCTATGGTGATTTGAATGTCGAGAAGCTCAAGTGCTTTGTCCTGTTTGACCAGCCTTGAGGTATATTTTATTTTGGATGAAAATCGAGGCACCTCCACCTTTAGTCCCTGTTTTGTGCAGTAGCTGGTCTAAATGTGTGGAAGGCATTATAACCTTGACTGCTGGTGTGCCCTTCAAAGCTTTAAACCATGTCTCAGTGACCACACAGATGTCAGCATTCTCTAGGTTGAAGAGAGCTTCTGGGCAGTAGAGTTTTTTGTTTAGACCCCTAGCATTCAGCAGTAACACCTTTAGATTTTCTTGGTTTTGATTTGCTATGTCAGAAGTGCTTTCAATTTGACATTGCCTATAGAAAGGCACTATGGGAAAGGACAATGTTTTAACTAATATTCAAAAGTCTAGATGAGAGAGGTACAGACCATCCCTGGCAAAGCAGCATGGTCTATTGACCATCTCCTTCCATGCTGACAAATATTGCACTCTCTTAGAATGATACCAGAACCTAAGCCAACTACTAAAGTCAATCATCTTTCATTTGTGTTGTATCATCATCCTTGGAGAAGGTAAAATGCTACACAGTAAGGCAACAAGTAAAAATAACTCGAGGGTAAGATTGGGAGCAACAAAGAGAAAACTATAAAGAAAAAATACTCCCAATGTACACAGGACTTAGCTTTAATAAAATAAAAAAGAAAGAGTAAGCGCTTTCGCAGACGTACACTGTCGCTTCACCAGACTAAAACTTTAGAATGCATCAAATGTTTAAATAAGAATAAGTAAAACCAATTTGTTCCAATTAATTAATCAATCAAGTAATGCAATTAATAAATGTATTTCAAGTAAAACACATGTAGTTAATTTAAAATATACACAACTTACAAAAGTACATATACATATAAATAAAAAATACTGCTATCTAGTAATTAATGTTTAAGCCTTCTGAGTTTCAGAAAAGGTTTCACAGAAAAAGCAACATTTAACCCTGGAAATTTTTCAGCATCCAATAACAGTATCCATTTCTGTTCCATTGTTCAACTCTAGTTTCTATATCGCCCCCTCATGCACCAGCATTCAATAGTTGAATAACAAAGAATTTAAATATATGTGTTTTGTCAGTAGCCGTAACATGATTTGCTAGGGCATTATTTAATTTCTGATTACGAATATCTCTACTGTGTTCTAATATCCTTTAGTAATCGATTTGTTTTGCCTACATAAAAAACGACATACCTGACAAAAAGCAAAATAGACTATATTAGACATACGGCAATCTGCATAATGTTTAACACTGATAGTAAATTTTCTAGAAAGGTGTGTATATACACAACTAGAATGGATATAGTAACAGGCTAAGCAATTTCTGCAAGGGAAGGTTCCCATTCAAGTAGACTCATATATTCTCCTTGCATGATAACCATCTTTATTACACAGATGCTGTTTGAGGGACATATTATTTCTAAAGGAAAAAGAAGGCATATTGTCGATTTTATTTCTCAAATCAGGGTTAGTATGTGCCAGTTTCTTGTAATGACATCACAATATTCATTGATGTCACTAGAAAACTGAAAAATAACCCTGGGATGATTATTTATATGTGTATCTGTCCTTTGAACAGCGCATTCATTTATAACTGTATCTTTAAAATATGGTCTACATCTATCATTCCTAGATCTCCATGCTTCAGATATGGTAGTGTCTATTTCTTTTTCAGAATAACCCCTCTGCAAAAAATCTTGTTTAAGCTTGGCCAATACATCATGTGCCTCTGAATTATAATTATGCAGTCTAAGTACCCTGTAGACTTTTCCTTTGAGCACATTACGAGCTATATGCCTAGGATGCATATTATTTCTATGCAATAATGCATTCTTTCTTGTTGGTTTTTTATATATACTACTGTGGATTTGGTTCAGATCAGATTTAGTAAAGAGCACATCTAAAAATCTATTTCATTTATAGAGCATTTATAGCTGAATTTAAGAAAATTAGTACTCCTATTCATAAAGGTAATCAATTCCTCAAGTTCCATAGTATTACCTTTCCAAAGCATAAAGACATCGTCTACAAAACGGACATACCATGCAATATGGTCACTTAGATGGTTACTTGGAACTAGGATGGTTGTTTGTTCCCATTGGGTCAGAGTTAAGTTGGAGTAGCTATTGGCACAGGCTGTGCCCATAGCCACGCCAACCTTTTGTAAAAAATAGTCTCCTTCAAAAAGAAAAACATTGTTTTCAAGAATGACCTCCAGCAGACCACATATAAGTGTTACGTCATCATTTGTAAGGCATCTCTGCCCGTTGAGAAAATCCCTGACCATCTCAATGCCCCAGTCATTGGGAATAGATGTAAAAAGTGACTATATCCAAAGTCACAAACATATAGTCACTATCCATTGTCTGAATTCTATTGTAAAGTCATTCCTGGAAACTTTTAGTATCTCTGAGAATAGTATGACATTCTTCTAAAAAAGGATGTAACCTCTTTTCAACATATATAGATAGAGCTTCAGTGCACCAACCACCACCAGAGACAATAGGTCTCATAGGTGGGGGAACCCTATTCTTGTGTATTTTAGGTAGTCCGTATATTTTGGGAATGACCGGATGTGGTGTATTAAAATATTTGAATAAGCTCTCATCTATTAAACCTGTCATTAAAAAATCAAACACAAGAAAGGAAACTTTCTCCATGATCCCATTAACGATACGTTTAGATATACAACTATAGGTACCAGTATCTTGCAACAATAACTTCATTTGATTAATGTAGACTTCTCTATCCAAGATAACAATACCATTGCCTTTATCCGCAGGTTTTATATCAATAGAATATAGTTCTTTTAACGCATTTAGGGCATTAAAGTCACTCTGAGACATGTTACAAAAAGAAGGTCTAGTGCCCTTATCAAACAAAGACCTAAATTCGTTTTCACATAAATCAATGAATATCTGTACAGTTGGATTAATGATGGGCATAAAAGTACTAGGTCTTTTAAAAGAAGAAGCATTGTCAGTATTTTCATTGTTGTTAAAAATACATCTTAGAGATAGATTTCTTCCCAATAAATGTAAATCTTTTAGTAATTCAGCATGTTCAGCCCTTCTAGCGGGAATAAAGGACAAGTCTTTATTCAAGAGCTGAATTTGTTCATTAGTTAAAATGAAAGAAGATAGGTTAAAAACCAAACCTTCATTTAGAAATGGCATCTCTTCATTATAGGTGTATGTCTTTCCAGACTGTTCATCCTCTCGAATCCGCCCTTTCTCGTGGTGCTCCTCGACCTGTTTTTGATCGGTAATGGATTCATGAGCACAAAGTCTACCCCTTCTATTCTCTCTAAAAAAAAGTCATTTGAAGTATTGTTATTGTTCTGAGCAACTGTTGTTGCAGCGATACAAGTACTAGGATTTAATTCCACAGATGTAGAGTGTTCCGCACTATTCAGTGCCGGTAACTCAGTAGACTGGACAAAATTGGCAGTTGTTGGCAAATACGTTGTATTAGCAATATCACTTTGCACAGGTGTATTTTGCTCAACATTGTTCAGTGTCGGTGGTTCAGTAACTATCTGGTTAGCAACCATTGACGAATACGTAGTCTTCACTACATCTCCTAATCTAGACCCAGTGATTGAAAAATGACGTGTATCATCAGCTGTTTCTGTAGCATTACTTCCTGGTTGTTCTCTCGGCCAGGAAAAAATGTGCTGACTGCAGAAATCTTGTAGATCTCTCTGCAGTTTTTTTACTTTGGTGGTTTGAAGCTTCTTATCATAGAAAAGAATATTTGCTTGCAAGTGTTCTAACTTATCACCTGTTAAATCAGATGAAAAATGATTAGAGATATCCTTTTCAAGACGTATAATCTCATTCTTTAAATCACGTTCTATAGGAGTTAAGAAGATAATTAGCAGCTTCATGTAGCCAGCACTGAACTGTAGGTTAAGTTCCTGCCATCTGCATAACAGTTCTGAGTATTGGTCCCCATAACTTGGCATATTTAGGATACGCAGTCCCCTTGGAATAACCTTATGTTGTAAAGAGGCTTGGAGATGTAGGTGCTGCCACTGCAGCCTTTTATATTTATACATTTTATTCTCCAGGTCTCTATAACATTTCATAAATTCAGGTTGGTTTCTGTTCGATTCTCTGTTAATCTGAGCCCCAGAAATACACTGTAAATCCAACAAGGGATTTTCACATAGATCAAGTACTCGAAGTAAACGTTCATTACCAATTTCTTCAGAAGACAATATTTTAACTAATATTCAAAAGTCTAGAGGAGAGAGGTACAGACCATCCCTGGCAAAGCAGCATGGTCTATTGACCATCTCCTTCCATGCTGACAAATATTGCACTCTCTTAGAATGATACCAGAACCTAAGCCAGCTACTAAAGTCAATCATCTTTCATTTGTGTTGTATCATCATCCTTGGAGAAGGTAAAATGCTACGCAGTGCTAGGCATATACCAGCATGGGACACATATTCCAGGAGCTCTATGATGTCTCTCTTCATATAATCCAGGGAGGTGCATCTCAGATCATTTACACCCGCATGGACTATATTGTGTCATACTGATACCTGTGGTCCAATGACCTGAGTGAGTGTAATGTGGCATATCCTGACCCCTAATAAGCAACTGACTGTGACTTTATGCTTATTCAGTCTGGTGAGAGGAACATCAGTGTGCCTCACAATGGAGTCTCCAATGATCAGAATGTTGGATTGTGTGGTGGCTTACCTTATGGGCTTAGAACTAGAGGCTCCACGAGATGTGGCTTTATGTGTTGATGTGGGTGTTGTTTTGAAAGAGTGCATTCAGGGCTGCTGAAGGTATTTGTTATGTGTACTTCATATAGGAGGTCTTTGGGGTTTAGCACATTACATTTAAGTGCCTTAGCATATGTGGGTCTGTGTATCTGTTTTGAATCGTGCGTGATGGGTGCAGCGTGTGCACTACTGACAACCTTATTAATATTAGAAGTGCTTTTATGTGAGAGCTTTGCCTCCAGTGACATTGTATAAATACATCTCTCACATACCATATCATTTTGCTTCAGAATTAACTGGTTGTCAGTAAACATGAGAGACAATTCCTACATTGCCTCAGGATGCCCATATTCACCAACCTGGTAATGGAGATAGTGGGAAAGTTCATATCCACGGCAACAGACCCTTATTTATTGATTAGACAGTTAGAGTGAGAATATAAAGTCATGTGGGGAGAATTCGGTTTGCAACTCTGGGGGCAGTGTTTGTCACTGCAAACTAGTTGTGCTGTGTGCAACTAGGTATTGATGAAATGTCAATGGTGTTTTTACAGGAAAAATGTCAGTTCAAGGTGTTTGCGTCTACACAGGGCACTGCCAAACACTTGAGGAGAAATTAATGAGTAGACCCTGGTGATTTATGGATGAAGTATTTATACAGATATTCTGAAGTTAGGTTAGACAGCAGGAAATCAAGGAGTATTTACTGAAAAGAAAGAATTATCTTGTAATAAATTATGAAAAGTGGGGAGTGGCCTGAATGGCTACTGCCTGGCTACTATTAGTGCTGGTTTTGCCACAGCTTCGTGCTGTGGGGATACAATGCTCCTTTGCTTCTTCTTTCACCAGAAGCAAAACAGTATCACAAATTCCAAGATGTGAAGCAGGCCACAAGCTCTTTGATGGTCCACAGCCTTGTCCCAGATGATGCAATGGTCTGTAGGCTTTTTGTAGCCTTTTCCTGGTGGATGCCTTATATAGCAACCAGACCGATCAGGAAGGTCAAACACAGACACTCACTGACACAGAAATAGTCAGGAAGCAATGCACTCTGCTCCTTCTCTCACCAGGAGCAAAATGCAAGCACAAATTCCAAGCTGGCACCGATGACACGGTTATTAGGCTTTCCAGTGATCAGCAATCTCCACAAAATAATGTCGCTGTGCTCCTTCTCTCACTAGGAGCAAACCAGAAGCACTAATCCCAAGATGACTACTGAGAGGCATAATGTGGACTCTCCAGTAATTAGTGGTCTTAGAGAAGATGTTGCATATTTTAAAGGTAAGATGGAAAAAATGGCTCAATATCATAAGACCTGCAATGTGCACAAAGCAGTTAGCTATGAAAAGGGGTAAATTAAGCTTCATTTTTCTAAGTAGAGAGCCACTAATTTTAAAACAGCAATATAAATTGGAAGGGAATGGGGACTTTGTATTCTGGCTCTAGGGAATACAGTAGGATGGCTAATAAGTTTAAATAGCTGAAGGGGAGTCATTTCACAAAATGATAATGTTGTGCTTACTCACAATAGCCAATGAAAGAGAAGAGGGAAGGAGATATGTGGTCAAATTAAAATAAGGGGCAGGCAACTAAAAAGACATTTGAGTTTAAAAACACAACAGCAGCACAGTGGGAGGTTGGGAAAAAATAATTTGTGTGTGACTCATAAGAGACGCAGCTGTGGTCTCTTTCCTAGTTTAAATATATAAAAGCAGAATACAATCAAAACACAGTGTAAAGAGAATAAATCTCAATATACAAAATAGAAGGGGGCAATGAAGCAATACAAAATACAAGAAACCAAAAACAAACTAACCTTTTCTTCACAGCAACTTGCGGCAGAGTCAGGGTGATCTTTTGTAGTAAAGCCAGTTCCATTTGTAAGTGGATAACAGTGATGCAAAACACCTCAGTAGCAGTCCTTCATGTACTATTAACTTTCTGAGATGGTAAGCATTTTGTATTTATCCAAAAACCATCACAGAACAATTCATTTTGGTATAAGATGACATTCATCCAAGTGAAGTAATCATAATAACAGAAGATTCATGATTAATAAGATTGTTGCTGTGAAAAATCATATATATGATTTTGACCTTAGCAGCCCATTTAAATTTACTGTAACTCATTACAGCCAATTCCTGTTCCTTCTTCATAACTGAGTTCTGACAGGTGAATGAGTCCAGAGACTTAAATATCAGTAGCACAGAGCTTGACAAACAAGTTTACTGTTCTCCAGGTTAACACGACTTTAAACATTTTCACAAAGGTAATTATTTTGTGGCATATCTGTGTAAGTTGTAATGCTCCAGCTATCTTTTCCTTAAGCTGATTTAGTTGACAGTATGTTTGTTGCTTTATTTAATTGTTTTTTTATAGTAATTTTTATGTGTGCTTTATTGCTATTTAAATAAGTCTTTGTATTTATGTAGTATTTCATTCCCCTGTAGTATATATTGAAATTTACCTCTTAAATAAAACAATCCCGAGGATTCATTAAAGGGCCTAAAAAGAGTCATATGGTTTACACTACAAAAGCACTGCTCCAACAACATGGTATTTTGTGATTCAGATATATGTAAGCCACAACAAATAAAGACCTAATTATTGGTTCATTTGCATGTCTCTGAATGGAAGTTAACTACCGAGAATTATAGATCAGCACTTCCCATAGAAGCTAATGGCACAACTTTATCATGTAGTCCCAAGCATCCCACCCCTTTCAGCCAATCTCCTACACACACACACATGTAGAGATTCAAATACAAACATACACACCACAGTCCCCATACCTGCCCCTGAGTACTCTGCACATCCTATCCCTGGAGTCTATTTTTCCCCCCAAGCCCAATCCCCATACTGTTAAAGTGCCATTATGGCACAAGAGTAGTTTTCCTTGGTGGCTAGTGGGGTTCCCACCTAATGTCATAGATTATGGTTATTAGTCTAGGGTGTGTGAAGGTATGACAGCCTCTCCAATGCCCCCCCTTACACACACACATATATATCACACTCAAATACACACTCTCCCCTACCCACCTGATTGTAATCACACTCTCATCCATTCACACACACACACACACACACACACACACACACACACACACACACACACACACACAAATATACACAGTCCACTACCCTCCTGATCGTAATCTCACACACACACACACACACACACACACACACACACACACACACACACACACACACACACACACACACACACACATCACACACAAATATATACAGTCCCCTACCCTCCTGATCGTAATCTCACACACACACACACACACACACACACACACACACACACACTTGCCTGGCCTTGCCAAGACACCTCACAAACCTACCATATTAATAAAATCCCCAGTACTTATCTCTTCTGCAATGACTGAATGTTTTCCCTACTGCAGTGTGATAGGAGGTGGCCATGCTGATCTAAACATCTGAACAATATTAAGAATTGCTTGGCATGTGGATATCTTCCTTGAGGCAGTTTCAGGGAGATGGAGTACATGGCTAATTAGCAGATGCCTCTCACCCAAACTGCCACATTTCCATTTAGCACACCCTTGGAGACAGTTCAGCATGGTACTACATGTCTTCATGTTATAGCACTGTGTTGGGGGCTATCTCTGAATTCAGAAAGATTACTGTGATGTGTATACTGTACATGAGGTATACACATTGCAATAGTGAATTCTCCCCAATATCTTTCTACTAAGTGCACACTCAAGAGTGTGTGTGTGTGTGTGTGTGTGTGTGTGTGTGTGTGTGTGTGTGTGTGTGTGTGTGTGTGTGTGTGTGTGTGTGAGAAAGATTTGATTCCTGGGTTTCAGTGACTGACTTTCTGGTATCTGTTGCTATGGGAATCTGCTGGGTGTTCTTCATGTTATTCACTTTTGCTTCATTTGTTGTTGTGGGGGTCTATATTAAAATCTCGAAGTCTGACAATATTGAATACGATATTGTCAACACGAGAATACTGAAAGCGCACTACATCGAATGTTTAAATGGAAAATCTCCATAGGGGGAGATTTCTGTTTACTTCAATGTAGTGTGCTCTTGGAGTTGGTATATTTAAGTAGGGGGGTGCAGGGGGGATTGCCCCCCTGCCTACACACTATTTAATTGTTTTTTTTTTAATTTAGTTTTTTTTTTTTTTGGTTTCGATGGTTTAAGACTTCAATCACTGAAGTTCGATCTTTAGTGATTCTACGTTTTAAACCTTCAAGATTATAATATAGACCCAGTTTTTGGTGCTTTTATTAATGCAAAATGTGCCTAATTTGTGTCATAATCCTGAGTTCGGTTTTGTTTTACTTCCTTTTAAATATTATTTTTTTATGAGGCTTTAATGACGTATTTCAGCTGAGGGTTGCTTCTCTTCCTTTTCTAATTGATTTATTCATTTCTTACTTTTGAATAATAACCCCATTAAAATGTTTTCAGGATTAGCAAAGAACAGTTATGACAAACACCTTTGCTAACTAGAGCAAAGAGATAGACTAGCGCCCTTCTTACTGCAGTTCACTGATTGTTATTTATGGATGAAAAAAGTCTTAAGCTAAGCAAAAAATATTATGTGTCCCCATAGCAGCTCTTTGCTAAACTGTGTCAAACTCCTTTGCTAAACCATAGCGAACCACTACACCATCTCCTTGCTCTAGTATCTAACACACAAACATTAACTGAATGTGAGGACAAAGTGACGAGCATCAATTGTCTTCCATGTTGAAGATCAGAATGGATGTACAGGCAGCTAATAACATGATTGATCAATGTTCCTAGATGATTTTATAAATAGATATGCAAACAGATTGGTCACTAGATAGATAGATAGATAGACAGATAGACAGACAGATAGATAGGTAGATAGATAGATAGATAGATAGATAGATAGATAGATAGATAGATAGATAGATAGACAGACAGACAGATAGATAGATAGATAGATAGATAGATAGATAGATAGATAGATAGATAGATAGATAGATAGATAGATAGATAAAAGGATTCCAATTGTTTGACTGAAAGCACAAAATCACTGAAAATAGTTTGGAAATATATTTAAATGAGTGTTCATTTAGTTAAAATCTTATAAATTGTGTTTCACTGACAATCACAAACAACTCCAGCTTCTGGTTCAGTCTAAAATGTAAAAAATACAAACAAAAAAACACAAAATAGCACATAGCATCTTCCACTGAAGACATTATTGAACCAATTTCAAACACTTTTGTCTGTTACAGTCTACTTCACAACAATTCTGTAGAAGTTAATAATAGAATAAAGTGCTTTGCTAAGGAGGCCATAACAGCTGATGGTCATGAAATAGTTGTCAAGATATAGGCTCTTCCATGTAGAGATGCACTTCCCACCTTTAGGCAGTGATGAACATGAACCACTCTCCTTTGGAGGGGAGACAGATAATATCTGGCACTTTCAAGAAAGATATTGTGACCACTACAAACAAAATGAAATAGAAGAGATTAAATCAGTGTCAATAACCGCCACCTAGGCCTATGAGATCACATTGAGCCAACATGATTATCCCATATTGGAGGTGAGTGGCTTCTGATATCACAGAGAGATCAACAAATGGTCTCTCCTACTGGGCCAGCACATAAAGATACACCCCTAAATGCAGAGGTCAGGCTATTACAACAGGTACAAGCAAAACATGAAAATTTAAATAAATACCTCATCTTTATGCTCCAAGAACTGGCTAGGTGATACCGACATGACAAGTGAAATACATCAAGGAGGACATGTCCATGTCCTAGCATGCCAAATTGTCTAATGTGGAATGCGCAGTGTTTTTGAACCCCAGTGTTTTAAAAGTATCATGTCTGAAAATATTACATTTATGTCGTTTTTTGCATTCAGCATGTAGCTTATTAATTGTAAGAATTTATTTCCAATAGTCGGAGTTCCGCTGTGGCGACCCCTAACCGGGAAAAGCCAAAAGACACAAATAAACAAAAGTCTGACTGACAACTGACACTCTTGTCTGATTTGCTTCAGAGTAATTGTTCTGACTATAGTATCAGTACTTTTCACTTCATTAGTAACATAAAGCAGCTTATTTTCATATTTCTTTTCAGCAAAATGTAATTTCTTTTAATACATATTTGGCAGATGTCCTTTCCTATTACAGAGTCTACATACTTTATTCAAAGGAAGGCCAATCTTCCTCTCTTTCTACTACCTGAGGATTGAATTTCTAACTGGATTTAACCTTGGTATACTACATGTGCAGCAGCAGGGCATATTACACTGGATAGGCACAGCTTGTTTGTTTTAAAATATTAATGGCTGTTATGCAATGTTCCCTACAATCGTTTTGGTCTCTGATCTACTTTGCAGGGTTGCAAAAGTTTGCTAATTTTAGTGCACATTGACTCGAAGCAATGCTAAGCTGCAAACTGCTGCTGTTTGTTAAAAGTAAGTTTTGCTGTTTGCATGTCAGTTGCTCAAATTTTTATTGTTGTTGTTGTAGTTTCTTGCTGCTCTCAGTCATGTTCATGGCATCCATCAACAACAATCTACATTTTCCTTTGCATTTGGACTAGTTATTGACTGTGACTCTATATGGCTGCATTCAATTGCATGACAACTGTGTCTGATAAACGTTAGAAGTAGGCATTGTGTGGCATCCAAACATACTGACTCGTTGAAGTGTGTATTTTGTGTCATCCTAGAAGCAGTCATATGTGGCACCTGAGCCTATTGACTCCCTGAAGCTTGTGTTTTGTGGTATCCAAGTCAATGTCTGTCCATTGCATTGGTGCAATTGAGCCTTGAGGTCCACAGAGTGCGGCATCCAAGCTAAGCTGCAGTCAGAGCTTGCTATTCTTCAGTATAACGTGTGCAACTGTTACTAGCTCTGCAGCCCTCATACTGTTGTTGGGATACAGAACCCATGTATAGTTTGTGTACTACTTTCAAATCTTAGTGCATTTTCTTTGGAACACTCAATCCTCATACTATTGTTGTTATACTGAATTTGTGTGTTAAACCAAACTCTGCATACTACACTCAGATTAGAAACTGTTACATAATTTCTTCTTTATTTAATGTCTCCAAAAGCTTACAATTTTTAATACTGTGGCAGGAGTTGTCACCATTCCCAAGTCAGTGTACTGTTAAAGTTAATGAGATGACAATTGCTTAAATCTTTGATGTTTGGCCACCCAGAATTGCCTCCTTCTACAGTTTGTATTGAGTTACACGTATTAGTAGCTATTTAAGTATGCCTGAAAATTCATTTTTTTAACCCTTGTTGCTCTACCGCTCTTAGAACCCTCTACTGTATTTATTCTATATTTCTCTAGTTTCTGCTTGTGTATCTTGGAATTTTATAACTGTCTCTCAGTATGCAGAACACTATAATCAACAGGTGTAGGTATTGCAATGATCAATGTTATTTTTATCTCTTTTTTATTAGGGTATCTGGCTCTCTGGCTTGTACTTTCTTGAATGTTGATATTGAAGATCCCATGTGATCAGAACTTCTTCATTTTCATTAATTAGTTGTAGTTCATGTTTCAAATGCTTCTCGGCTACATGTATGTGATTTGATTCCCTCACCCTCCATTGCCTAATTGTGTGACTGAGAGCTAATAACTTAATCAGACACCACTCCCAGGCTTAATCTGAAAAAAGTCCATGGAGATCAGTGCTCTACCCCGGAAAATAAATACAAATACAATTAAAATAATGTTTGTAAAATCCTCAGCTCAACAGTCTTGCCACATTATTCTGCCTTTCAGTATATACACTATCAGCCATCAATATATCACGAGCAATAACAAAAAGTACAGCTGCTTCAATTTCTGTACTACAGAATCTACATTTGTCTGTATCTCACATTTTTTCTATAGGCTTTGTAAACTGATATATCTGCAGTCCACTGTCTTGAGCTGTCATTATTAACCCTTTATCTTTTGCTTTAAATTCACCTTTCCTTAGCCATTCATACATCAAATCTTGATCAACATGTGGCCATTTCAAAAGTTCTCTATACTTGCCACTGTAACTGTGGGCATTACAGCTTTATTTCCTTTTCTTCTGGTCATGTTCTTATAGGTTCATATGTTCATAGGTTGGTACTAGGCTATCGGCCCTAGGGCCTATACAAGCCTAGCTATAACAATTCCCTGGCTATTTATTCCCACAATATTTACTTCCCTGGACCCCTGTCTAGCAAGGCGACTGACGTGATCCCCAGGGTGAATTTCTTATCTCCCATCCAATCGTCAAGGTTCCTTTTGAAGAGGGCCAAGGAGGCGCTCTGCTTAACATGTATGGGCAGTCTATTCCAGAGTCTGGGGAGTGTCTGGGTCAGGAACCTATCCCTCCAGCATGTTTTGTTCATTGTGATAACAAGGTTTAGATCCCTGGAGTGTGTGGCTCTGAGGGATTGGGATTTCTTTAAGTGGAGTCCACATCTGTTTGATTTCTATGCCATCCTTTCTGGAATTCTTCTGCTAATCAGAACAAAGATGTCAAATTAGGCAAGTTTTCTTCATCAGAACTGAAACTAAATCCACTGTCATCAAATGCAGTTGCCCAAACTTGTGTCTCCCAACAAAGTTGAGGACAAAAAAGGGTCTTCTTACAAAAGTGGAATAACAAAAATAAATAGACAGAGAGATAGATGTATAGATAGCTAGATAGTCAGACAAATTAAATTACTGAATAAAAAGCTCTTGAGCCCTTCAGTAACTGTAACAAAATGTTTGCCACAACTGTAACAAGCAGCTTGCTACAGTTACTGCACCACACAGTGACACACCAAGCATTTCTGCTGTGACCACAAAAACAGTACTGACATTCATTTATGAAACCACGATATTCCCAAGGTTTCATAAATCAGTACTGGTACTGCACTTACACACTATCAATACCAGGGCAGCTGCCCCCTTTCACCCTACCCTAGCTATGGCTCTGTTCTTCATGGCTTAGAACTTTCACAATGTTTGGATTTGATAATGTCAGAAAATATTTAAACAGTCCCTCAACTACAGGCTTATACATATCATGAATATCAAGAAGGCCTATATCTCCCTCAGCCCAAGGGATATATATAATCTTGCCAAGCAATGTTTTTATATATTATTTAATAAGCAATAAGCAGTTTTCTTGCTTATTACCCAAATGATCCAATGCTTTTTGTTGCCAGTCAATCACAGCATCAAAGCTGTACATGGAGAGCAAGTTGGTTTTTAGTTTGAACTTTATTCCTAGCTGCCAAGACAGATTTCAATATTAACTTTAGTCTTCTAAAATATTCCTTACTAAACATTGTTCTCATTTCTTACTGCTTTTTTTGTTGACACTCCATCTAGTACCAGATCTTTATACAGTGCCTTTTGTTCAAGTTCTTTTTTATGCACTTTCCTCTTCCAGGTTGATATTTTAATGAGGCTTCAGTTTTACTGCCATAAATGCTACTTTTGCACATTTATCAAGGTAAAACGTCATTCTTTTATCATCAGAAAAAGTTTTAACCTTTTGTAGTTATGCTTTCAGTTATTTGTCAGATGAGCTATACAGTTTTATATCTTCCAAAACAAAGTAGATGAGATGTCATTGGTCAAAGCTGGTTTCTGGGAATGAATCTGTAACTAAAGCCCAGTTTATTATGTAAACAACTTGATTTGTTAAGAAGAAGCCAAGGCAACAATAGTGACAAAGAATCACCCTGCAATATCCGTCTTTGGATCTTTATGCCTGGGATAGTAATTTATTCTTTATCATGACTGAATTGTGAAGTTGTTTGCCACTCTTTCAAAGAGACTGTTATATAATGGCTCCCAATTGAAATGTCAGGACATAAAGAAAAAGACAAAGTGACTTTGGAACATAGCTCTTCTCCTTTAAACTTCATTTTATGTGGGGGGCTTTCCTCCCTGCACCTGCCGATGTGGCTTCATTTTGGAGATAAACTCTTGGCTAGGCTTGTAAGGGCCATTAGGCCATTAGCCTAGTATCCTCCAATGATCCTATGATGTGGGGGCAAGCCCCCCACACCCCCCCAAACCTATATATATATATATATATATATATATATATATATATATATATATGTACCAACTTTGAGATCACCATACCTCAGAGAAAAGGGAATATTCCAGGAAATGGGCATCTTGACCTTAGTGTGTGTACGTTTGTTTTTTTTCACTCTAGCTGGTTCTGACATTTCAGATAGTTACCCTATATAGCTTCTCATTGTAGAACATATTTTATACATCTGTATGCAATCCATAATCTATGAATTTTGGATGTTGTCAAATTGTCAATTTTTTTTTTTGTAATTTGTCCATGCCATATGTAGTTTCCACCCCTTCTATACTTCTCCTTGTTTAATAATAAATGATCTTTTGTTCCATATGATTTTATTTTATTACCTTTGTGTTCTGTTGTCACGATTGAATGTTTTTCCTTCTTTTTTTAATTCCTCCAAATGTTTTGTGTGTCTAGTATAGTAATAGGAATGGACTACATTTCTGAGTCAGAGTATGATTGGAGTTAAAGAAATGAGTATTGCTTCAGTCTTTGATGTTTGCCAAGAGTGCTCTTCTCAGCACATGAAATGTATCCATAATTGCCTCCTTCTGCATTTTATATGGAGTTACATGTATTGGTAGCATATTTAAGAATGTGTGAAAATTCTTTTTTATTAACCCTGTTGCTTCTACTATTACTATTGGAACTGTCTGGGTGCATTTATCCTCTCACTTCTGTAGATTTTGCTTGCATATCCTTGTATTTTATGACTTTTTATCTCTCTGTATATAGGTCACTATAATAATTGACAATAGTTATTTCAACAATTAGTGCCACTTTTGTCCTATTTCTTGGACTACTATACCTTGCTTATACTTTCTTAACTGCTGGTATTTGGATGATTGCATGTGAACAGAACTTCTTCATTATCAGTAGTTTTGTGGTTCATGTTTCCAATGCTTCTCAGCTATTTTTATGCTGCAGTGTTTGCATAATCCCTAGTGCAACAGCCTTGCCACTTTGTTGTGCTTTCCAATATACAGATCTTCAGTCATGAGTATAACACAACCATCAATAGGATATGCAACTCTTTCTAGTTCTGGATTGCACAACCTGCTGTATCTCCCACTTTTTCTATAGATTTTGTAAATTAACATGTACATAGCCCTCTGTCCTGAGCTACCGTTAGTATCCTTTAATTTTGGGGGTCTAAATGTACCTGTCCTTAACCATTCATGCATCAAATCTTGATCAACACGTGGTTGTTCCAGGAATTCTCTATATCTGCCATTATAGTTGTGGGCTTTACCGTTTTCTTTCATTTTCTTGTGTGTTCTTTATATTATTTATTTTGATTTTTGGCACTTTCTGTTGCTGTCTAAATTTATCCTGGTGTTTAATTTCTCCAAATGTTTAGAGTTTCTAATACCATGATGAGAATGGACCCCATTCCTAAGTCAGGATATGAGTTCATGAAATTAATATTGTTTCAGTCTCTGATGTTAGCTAAGATTTCTCCCCTCAGCACCCACAATGTCCCAGAATTTTCTACTACAGTAAATCATATGGGGTTACATATACTGGTAGCATATTTAAATATGGATTGTATTTTTTTTTACTAGACCTGTTGCTCCTACTACTATTGGAACTTTCTAGGTATCTTTCTTCTACATTGTTCTTGTTTCGTTTACAAATCCTAGTATTTTATGACGTTGTGTCTCTCTGTAAGACACTGTAATCATTGGATGTAGTGATAATACTACTTTTTTCATGGATTACTACATCTGCTTTTCTTCTTTCTATATTTTGAACTGTTGGCAATGGGTAATTTCATGTTATATAAACTTCTTCATTCTGCATAATGCTTTGTGTTTCATGTATTTAATGCTTCTCAGCTAATTCTAATTTGTAGTGTTTGCGCAATCTCCAATCCAACAGTCTTGACACATTATTGTGCCTGTCAGTATACAGGCTCTCTGCTATGAGTGTAGCACACCCAGCAACAAGATGTGCAACTGTTTCCAATTCTGTGTTACTGAACCTGCATTCGTCTGTTTCTCCAATATTTACAAAGGACTTTGTAATTCAATGTGTATGGTGCCCACTATTCTGGGATGCCATTATTAGCCTTTCATCTTTTGGTTTCAGTTCAACTTTCCTTCACCATTCCTGTGTTAAATCTTGGTCAACATATGCTTGTTGCAGAAGAGCTCTGTACTTCCCACTACATTTGTGGATTTTACATTCTTTTAACCATTTGCAGTTGTGCTTTCAACCCGTCTTCTGATGAACTACACAATTTTAAGTCATCCACAAAAAGTAGATGAGAAGTCAATAAACAAGGTGGTTACTGGAAGCCAAATTGTAACCAAAGCCTAATCTGTTAAGTAAATGAGCATAAGATAAATATAGTATTCTCTTTGAGTAGGCCTATAAATGCAGCCATATTAAAGGAATGTTTCAGTAACCATTAGTCAAGAATGCTGATAAGAATAAAATGTGCTAACAGAATGTGGTGTACATTAAGTTCAAACAGGCTTGGAAATCAGGGTTAAAGAGGAGTTTAGAAATTTCCAGGATTTTGGTATTAGACATATTTTAGACACAGAAGTGAGTCAGTTAGTTTGTTTAGACAGATAAGCAGAAAGTCATTGTAGTGCAGTCCACAGAAGTTTGGTACAGACACTCAAGAGTGAGTGTAGAAGTCAGGTCAAATATTCAGCATTCCAGAATATTAACTATGCCGCTGTGGCACAGCGGTGGCATTGTTGCCTCACAGCAAGAAGTTCTCCCATTCGATTCTCGGCTTGGGTTGGGAGTGCCTTCTGTGTGGAGTCTGCATGTCCTTCCCGCGGTCGAGTGGGCATTCAAAAGACATGCGTTGAATGGGCGTGCCTTCGTTGAAGGTTGGGTGTCGGGCTGGCAACTCGACACCATAAAAACCAACTGCCAATCATTAGCGGACCGGAGTTCCGCTGTGGCGACCCCTAACCGGGAAAAGCCGAAAGACAAACAAACATTCAGGAGAAATGAAATTATTCTGAATATAATGAGTGCAGAAGCTGTACACATTATAATCCAGTCTATTTCAGTTTATTAGCACTCTTTTTGGAAACTGTATGCCGTGATTCGGATACTGGCATCTACCTCCACTGTACATAATGAAATGTTCTTAACTGAATTACATTGTATGCAGACTTATGTAATGAAAGATACAAGAAAATCTGGCACATAAAAGAAGGACTGGCACCTGTTCAATACAGTTCCGGGTAATTAAAAGAGAAAAAACATTCATTCCAGTCTCATTCCAATTTCTTCCAGTTATTTCCAATTCATGTCAGTATTCTAAAGTCCTATCAATTCTTACATAGCTGTCGCTATTTTTTGTGGTATTTTACTTGATTTGTTTTTTTGTATTGATTAGTTTGCCTTTCTTCTCTGCATACACATGGCACCATATCAGAACTTTTTTTTGCTTTCCAGTGTTCATGTTTCTTCTTTCTATCTTTCAAAAAGCCCTGGTTTGGTTCTTCACACTTTCTCACCTCCTCTCTTGCTTTTCTTCCAGGTGGTCCAATGTTACTTTGTCTATATAATGCTTTTTACTGATCTATTCTATTAAGAAACATACATTTTTGTCTGCAACATTTGACAGTTCTTCTTGTACAAGTATTTTTCTTCCACTAAATTTCTCTCTTACTCTTAAATATCCACTATCTGGAAATTCTGGGATTTTTTTCTAGTAGTAACAATATAGAAATTCTTCCTTACCCTCAGTAGTCCACTTTGCCATGTCTATGTCCCTTTCTTGGCCTGTCAGTGTTTGGGTTTTTTGTGGGCTACTCTTTTCCTTCTACCACAGGGGGCATGCTCTCCCCGAACCTGGCCTAACATAATAGTAGGAATGTTTCCATGTCCTGAGGAATCTACACTGCCTTTTTTTCCAGTCCTGGCACTAGTGCATACACCAAGAATAGGCACTTTTTTATCCTGGGACCTGTGCATACAGTCTTCTTTCTTATTGTTTGACCTTTCTTTCTCCGTGATATATAAAATACAGTCTGTATATCAGTATAGTCTTAGTCATATTTTGCAAAAGCAGGGTGCACCACATGAAGGAAACCACCAAGATGAGAGAGGATGACTTCAGTTCCTGGAATACAGCAATACTACTCTCCTTTTATTGTTAATTTCATGCCTCCATTTGGACCCCAGGAATTCTTTATACTTGCTACTAAAATTATGGGCTTGTCTGATTTATTTTCTTATCTTCTCTTTTGTCCTGTTCTTTATGTTTTTTATTCTTTTGGGACTTTCTGTAACTGCCTAATTTTCTCCCCTGCAGATTCAAGTACATGTTGCATCAGTGTTAGTGCACCTTCACCTCACTTTGTATATGTCAACCACAACATGGTTTCTTTACCCAACATATCTTCTCTGCCTGCTAACTAAATTCTTTTAATATGTCATTCCTGCCCTCAGTAATTTGGCTCAGCCCCTCCCCTTGCAGTTATGGAAGTCTGATGTAACTCCATAACTTTTGATGCCAGCATCATTGCAGGTGATGTTGTGAAACAGTGTATTAACCTTCTGATGCTCAGTGAGAGGTGACTACTAGTGGCTCAGCATAGCATGATTTGTGAGAAGTGTCATTATCTGTATAACTTGAAGGCCACCCTCTCACTTACACAGTTGGTTGGTGAGCAATACATAAACTTGCATATACTTCCAAAAGGTCATACTAAACCAATATATTCTGAAGTTGTAAAAATTCATGCTTCAAGTCTTCAAGAATCAAGACAAAAAAAGCATTAGCAGCAATCAGCTATTATCACTGTACTCACTCAACCTAGTAAGTCACCAGGCTGCAGACTGGAAACCTTCCATTCCCACTAAAACTGCACATTTAAGAAGAAATGTACTGCTGACTGGTGACTCCATCATAATGCTGGACAAAGACAGGATGACAGGTAGCTGTCTTTCCAGTGCATAGATCCATAATATCATATGGGTCTTACAGTCCTTCTAACTGTACAGTTATAACTATGACCTCATGGTGGCTCATTTACGTGTGAATGACCAGAGGCAATCAATCCAGAAAGACATGCAAAGAGTCATGTTTATAATGGAGCTTGTGATTCATGAGTCAAATGCAGGTAAGACTCTGGCCCTGAGTGAAATCTTACCCTCTCCTAGAATTATGTGAAAAATAATTGGTTTTAACAATTGCCTAAGTAGCTGGTGTCATACTAGACAGACCTAATATGTGTCAGCTTGGAACAGGATGATCAATAACCTATTTTGCCACACCAGGGATGATCTGCACCTTTCATACCATGGATTCTGCATACTGGCTAAAGCACTTCCTGTCTCCCTAGTACCTTTATGTTAGGCAAAGTCCAACCAAAATGATTTGGTTTCAATGTAAAGACAGAACCCCCTTCTTTACTTGGTTTCAGTACATATCATAGATTCAGACCTGTTAAAAACTCTAGGGGAAGTAGCAACATTTTTTAGAGATACAATTAACTTAAGACAGTTTTCCTGTGACTCATTTATAAAACTTACTAAACTTCAAATTATCCTAAATAAAACAAATAATTAATTCATGGACTACTATTGGTCACCTTCCATGTCCCCAGAAGACCATTAAAGATTTCTAAATGTGTTTACTGAATTATCCATAAATAAAAATACTTTTTGTGATGAGTGACTTCAAGTATCTGTTAATTAACTGCAACACCTACACCACAAATGTTGTGTATGCCCAAAGATTTCTAGACTTTTTTAATGCCTTAACTCCTTTGTACAAGTAGTTAACCAGTCCACTAGGGATAAATCTTCTTGGCTTGTCCTCAATAACATCACACCTACTTGTACTACTCCTGTAGTTCTCACATCTCTTGATAAACCCAATCACAAATCAGTAATCTTCTCCTTTAGGCCATCTAAACCAATGACAAGAAACACCTCTGACTTCAAGGACTTTAAAAGGGCAAACCTATTCAAATTATATGAAGAGCTGTCAAATTCAGCTACAATATTTGTAGTATCAGCAATGCCAATGGTTACGCAGGTAGCACACACACCTTTAGGGCTAGAAGAACAGAAGGAATTGGGTTCTTTTCCTATCCTAAGTGTTTGAATTAATTTTCCTTTACCGACACTGCAATGCAGCATAATGGATGGTGCTGCACTTCCGAGTGAGCTGTCCTTCAGATGAGACATTACACCAAGGCCCCATCTGCCTGTGTTGGTAGTAACTGTTGTGGATATCAATGACTCCATGGCACTTATCAAAGAAGTAGGGTGTGCTATGTATATATATGCATGGGAAAGCCTTTTTCATATCCGTAAATCAAACACCACACATGTCACGCACACGCGGGACCTAAACCTTGCTTGTGACATTAATATGACCTGCTGGCGGGACATATATGTGTCCCAGAGAATCCCCCATTTGTGGAATAGAACCCATCTCCATGTTAAGTCGAATACTTCTCTAGACCTGTTCAAGTGTAACCTGGATGACTGGATGGATAATAGAAAATATACCCCTGGGATACTACCTATGTCCCTGTTTGACAGGAAGGATAGTTGCTGACCATGGAAACAGGGGCCCAAAACTTTGGTTATGCTTGGATAGGCCTCGTTGGCCAGTAGCCTAGTAACTTCCTATGATCTTATCTTTGTGTGTGTGTGTGTGTGTGTGTGTGTGTGTGTGTGTGTGTGTGTGTGTGTGTGTGTCTGTGTGTTTGTCTGTGTTTAGATATATTATTTATATTTTATTTTATACCTTATTTACACATTATTTTATGTTATTTACATATTTTTACAATCACACATGCATTATATTTACAGCCCTTTTATAATTCCTTCTTCAGTAATACAACACAAGTATAGTACATAATTCTTCCATTCTAGTTTCCATAATTTTCATCTATCCTTCCCAGTGCTTTTTCCACAACCATTTTCCTATTTCTGCCAATACATCAGGCCGGATTCACGAAGGCTTGCACGGAGTCTAAGAGTGGAGTAAGACTCCATGCAGCCAACGTGTCTGTCGGGCGATCCAGGAACAGCCAGCAGGGGCGTGCAAGAGAGCTCCTAAAACGACTCTTACACGGACAGGGTTAGGTTATGCAAATTACCTCAATTGCTGCCGAAAGCTATGCAAATGAGGTAAATTTGCGATCCAGGAAACCCTAACCTGTCCGAGTAAGAGTAGTGTTATTTGCAGAAATGTACTCAGTTGTCAACTGAGTACCGTTCTGCAAATAGCAAAACGGAGCCGTGACAGCTCCAAATAAAGGATGCATCCAGTTGAGGAAGCATACCAATGGCCAAATATATGGCCATTGGCATTTTTTCCCATTGCAAAATTAAAAAAAATTATTATTTTTAACCTCGATCTCCGATGTTTAAGCATAGCGCAGTGCCGTGCAAACGTGCTGCACTCTAAAAATCAAGAAACCAAAAAATAAAAAGCACAAATAGGGAATTTATTCAAAATATTAATCTGTCATGCAAGTGAATGGCAGGCTGAAGACAACATGGCTACTGAGTAGAGGTTGCTAAGGGGGGAAGCTCAGTCTGAGAGATGTAACTAAGCATTAGTAGACAACCCTATGCAAATGAGGATAAGGATAGTGAATCCCAATATTCCCTGCTATGTGAACCATGTCCCTCGAGTGTAAGAGTAGGAAAAGGGGAGTAACAGAGTAGGAGATGGGTGACATCATGAGGGCTATGTATGAAAAAAACTGTAAGCTTATTGGAGCAGAGTGGCATGTGGTTGCTGTGAGTTACTCACGACTAAAAGAGGTGTGTCTACAGTTGTCTAAACTGAAATCAAGAAACTGAAGGTGTACACTGTGGCTATCACTAAAGTTTCTTGCAAAGCTACTTACACTGTGTGCACGCCTGTGCGCGCGTGTGCACACGTGTAAACCCGTTTAAGCCTGTGTGCGCATGTGTGTGCCCGTGTAAGCCTGTGTAAGGCTGTCTAAGCAAGTATACATGAATGTGCACCTGCCTAAGCCCATGTAAGCCTGTGTAAGCCTGTGTGCGTGTGTGTGAGCGTGTTTGTGCTTGTTTGCAAGGCGCTGCTCCCTGTGGAAACAGAAATGGGAAAAGGAAGGAAAGTAAGTAGTAGGAAGTTAACGAAGGAGAACTAGCAGAGCTGCCAGGTGAAATCAATCAGAATCAGCCAATTATACAGGCAGTACACTAGCCCAGCCCAGCACCTAAAACTCTGCAAACAACATTCCCCCATGTTTTTCTCAGAAACACTACAACACTGCAGTCAACAAAGAGAAGTGAAAACTTAAAAAGCTCAAACTGAGACATAAAAATGTTAGGGGCTGCCATTGCTGTTATAAGGCAACATGTGCAAGATGCTGAGGGTGGTGCCATTGTGAATGCTGCTGAGCAACCCACTGTGAGGAGACGGAGAAGAGTGTACAGACCCAGGGTAACCTACCAGGGGCTACATGAGCTGGAGATAGTGGAGCACTATAGAGTGGACAGAGAGCTCCTGCAGCAAATTGTTGAGCTGTGCAGGCCACGCCTCACACACAGAACCAACAGAGGGGAACCCATCCCAGTGGAAACCAAGGTATGTGTTGGCCTAAGAATACTAGCAACAGGTACCTTCCAGAGACCAACTGGTGATATGATGGGGATTTCACAGGCATCAGCATCAAGGGTACTGCACCAGTTCCTGAATGCCATGTCAGCAGATGTCGGTGATCATGTATATTTCCCCAATTCCCGTGAGGTATTGGCCAGCAATATGCGTCTCTTCCAGCAAATAGTGGAATACCCTGAGGTAGTGGGTGCAATTGACTGCACGCACATACACATCAAAGCACCAGCTGGTGAGCGGGGTACGGCCTACATCAACCGCAACGGCTTCCACTCCATCAACTGTCAGGTCTTGTGTGATGCCCACGGCATAATAGTGAATGTGTGTGCTGGCTGCCCTGGAAGCTACCACGATTCCCATATCTGGCATCTGTCACAGCTGTACCAGACATTTGCAAATGGGGACATTCCTGATGGTCACCTAGTGGGGGATGCTGGATACGCACTGGAGCCGTGGTTGATGACACCCATCAGAAATGCACACACACCTGAACAAGAATGCCATAATGAGACACACGCGCAAACACGAAATGTAATCGAGCGTGTGTTTGGGATGCTCAAGTCATGGTTCCAGTGCCTGGACACATCTGGTGGAGCCTTGCAGTACTCACCAACTACATGTACCCAAATTGTCATGGTATGTGCCATGCTACACAATCTGATCCTGTGAAAACAGCTGCAGCAGGAACAGCATGGGGAAGGGCCAAACAGCCCCCCCACCATTTCCAAGGCCTGCACAGGCACAGCGTGACTCGGAGGAGTAACAACCTGAGCCTGCCCCAGTAGGCAGAAGGAGGCGTGCCCAGTATGCCTTGTCCTTGGCAAAGAGGCAACACATAGCACATACACTGGCTCAATAGGAACCCTGAAAATGATACCTCTCACTGACTCGCACATAAAATAAAAAAGATGCCCAACTTGACACTACCTGTTTCCAAACATGTATAGGGAGTGTAGTGTGTGCATCCGACATAGGCAGCCCTGCAGCACCACCTGAGGCATGATTGCCATGTTTTACACAATATAAAGCAGTGCTAAGCAGCTTTTACCAATATGTAGTATATGTAAACAAAATTGCTCGTGCAATGTTGGCCAAGGTCAGCCAAAGCTGAGCAAAGTCAGTTAAACATGCTCATATCTGCTTTACTGTACCTTAAGCAGTCTGGTCTGGTCAGCATGAAAATAGAAAGCAGTGATAGGGCTTGAACCCAGAATACTGTGCACTCTAGTCACAGTACTGAACCACTAAGCCATGATAGCATTACAGTGGTGCAGACACAGCAGGACAATTGTACACTAATGCAAACACAAAGCAATGCTGTATCATGCCCCTAATGAGGCAAATGGGTAACCTCACCCACATGCCTATGCAGACAGAGAACATCAGGCCAGGCGTTGTGATGTGGGTTGTGTAGGCTATGAAGTTGCAAGCTAATATATGTGGCAATGGATGCTAAGACCTGTAGTATACTAGTATGCCTCAAGCCAGTATGATAGGCAACAGTACAGACTGTAATGGTGTCCTGTACATAGCAGTGCAGGCACAGCAAATGTGTATAAGTGTCAGGTGAAACCCACATCCTATGTACACCCACAGTAACAATCCGGTGTACCCACGGTTAGAAATGTACAAAGAATAGCTGTCCCCCCTGTATGTAGAAATGTTGATAGGTCTATGCAAAGTGTCTCATGGAAGCCCTGCAGGCACAGCATGATCCCTGTTGATCTATGACACAAAGGTGAGCCCTGCTGTAAAAATACACCTTTATTTACCATACACATATGGTATAAATGTGTATACTGTGCATGCTCACACACTCCAACAAATGTATTGGAGTTCAATCTGCATCACACTGAAAGGTCATACTGGGCATGCTCACACACTTAGGCTAAATACAGATGTGATGATAAGGGATCTATGGACAAACGTGTATAGTCATCTCTACTTCCAGAAACACATTCACAAAGTGGTCTGAAAATCCTGCTATGTGTACACATAAGCTGCCAAGGTCTGTGCATGTAGGTCAAAGGAGGTTGCCACTACTCAACAGTCATCAGACCTGTCAGAGACTACCACAACACACTTGCAAGGAATCTGACTAGGCATGTTCATCAACTAGAAATAACAATGAAGAACCTTAGCAAGAGGATTACTGGCCTCAAATAGTTGCCCCATGCAACAAGAATGAATGTAACCCAAGCTGTACTCAGTGGCATACTGTCTACGCAGCAGATCTCTGCCCAACAGACAGGTCCATGTCATGGTTACACTCATATCTGTTCTGAGTTACAGCTCAATGGCACTAAATGTACAGAGACAACTGATATTGGCAACATCCTGGCAGATAGGATCAGTGTTAACTTTACTCCCCTCTCACCCATGAAAGAGCACACGTCTATAATGGAAGACTGCAAAGTTGCTGTCATCACAGCTGCACAGGTAAAAAACACTCTCCGAAGCCAGTATCACAGCAGCCATGGGACTAGATAACTTCCCAGGCTGTGTAGCATCTACTTCCCTGAAGTAAACATTAACATGGAGGTTCTGTGGCTACTGACATTTCCAGAGGACTGCAAACTAGGAGCCATCATTGTAAACACTAAAGATGTGGACATCCTACAAAAGGGCCTCATTGAGACAGATGGCTGTTGTCCAAGCCATGGGCTGTAGCTCAATGCCAAAAGGTGCATTATCATCACCTTTGTTAAAATCTCTGTAGCCAAGAACTACAACATAGGTGGTAGTATACCTCACACTTTAAGTGTGACAAGAGACCCTGGGTCACGGGTGGACAGTGGACACAACTGTGATAAGCACATTCCTACAGTAGTCAGGAAACCCTCTTATGTGGCACACCTCATCACAAAATGTGTCTCATGCAGAATAAAAGAAGACATTGTTCCCCTCTACTCACCACTCACTAGAACTATAAAAGAGTACAATGCCACTGTTGATATGTACCTCACAAGACAACTACAACAACTGGAAATCCAGCAGTAATACCTCACAAAGAGCATTAGTGGCCTGGAATACATGCCATACACAGACCATCGCAAAATGCTCCATCTGTACTCCCTTGCATATTGCCTACTCAGAGGTGTTTACTGCGTAACATCCAAAGCTATGTCAAACATGCAGCTGTTGGATATGATCCACGTAAAACACTCACAATCACTCTGACCTTTGGACCGAAGACCACGAGTGAAATACAAAAGGAAGTGGTGTAGCCATTTACCTTATGGATATCCACACCTCCAGGTTACTGCCACAGCATGAGGCCTTGGAGACCATGCAAGTGCAACTAACATTGGGCAAAGCTGCCCATCAGATTGTAGCCTGCTACAGATCATGTACCTTGTCTCAGGAACCTCACTCAGTATTCTGGAGAACAATGACAAATATAAAGGTCCTATAAAACACCATTATATGAGGAGATTACAACTACCCAAACAATGAGTGGGTGAATTACTCGTATACAATGTCCTTTGACCAATGTGTCCAAGAGTTAAGAAACTCTAACACCCTGGAACAGCTGGTCAGCATGCCCACTAGAGGTGACAACATAATGGACATGATCATCACCAACATGGGGTACCAGTGTTCCACAACACAGATAAACCCCTCGCTGGTAATATCAGATCATTAAGTAATCACACTGGACATCCACATCCCGCCCCCACACCCTGTCAATGAAACCACTGTGAATACATTTTCAAAAGCAAACAGCACACTCCCCAAGACCAAAGTGGAAAGTCCCAAAGCCCTCTTGCTATAGGATAATGGTATACAATCTGCCAAATCATTTACAAGTGCATCCTATGAGCATCTACAGGGATGCATGGATTGAGACATCACAAATAAAACCAAGATGCACTCCTCCAAAAATAAGGAAACAATCTGGTGGTTGTTGCCCATAAATAAGCTAGACAACAGAAGGAGGAAACTAACACCTGATAGAGCCAACTTCACTAAAGGAAAGGCATCACTGATCATTAGTAGGATGAAACAATGATCGCTCATAAAATAATCCAAGCACAGTTTCTAAAGACAAACTGCCAAGGAATGTAAGAATAACAACCACAAAGCCTTCTGTAGCTATATCACACATGTAGGTGTCAACTTCCAAATATGCTATCAGCTACTGAAAAAAGTAATGATATACACCAAACCAACTTTCATTGCCCACACCCAGGGAGACAAGTGCAGTGTAAACTCCCCCCATCACCCCCAAAAGGGCCTGTGTCTATCACAGAAGGATGCAGAGACACAGACGTCACGGACATGCATGTAAAGACAGCCCTCACCAAAGCTAAGAACATAGCATCAATGTGACTGTAAGTTGTCCCAGGCTGCGTCTTACACTAGGCCCACAAGGAACTACACCCTCACCTACATTCACTGTCCAGACTCAAGCGTATCACAGGCTATGTACCCAAAGAATGGCATACACTAACAGTCATCCAGCTCCACAAAGGGTGTGCCAAAACAGAACCTGGAAACCATTGCCCAACATGTGTACTCAGCCTGGTCTACAGAGCTATTGAGCAAATCGTCATGGAACCCATACACTGAGACATTGGAGATCTCCAGACACTGGGCTCTACACAACTTCGCCTTGTTAAAGGCATAGCTTGGCTCCCAAACCTAGTTGACTTATTTAAACCATTTATTTTACCATGAACATAGATGGAAGTGAAAGTAGTCCACACAGCCCACCTGGACCTCACTAAGGGCTTACCACACCATTCCCCACTCCGTCATCATGGACAAGTGTACCAGCTTGAACATGAACAGCTATGTCACAGGATGGGTGGCCAAGTAGCTCACAGATCAAACACACATGTTCATAGTTGCGGGTGCCATGTCCAACTCTAAGCCAGTCACACATGGCATCACACAGGTCTTGGTCCTGGGACCCCACCTGTTCAGTTGATACTGCTCAGAGGTACAGGCAAACACGGCAGGTGTAAGGCTGAACAGATTTGCAGATGACTGGAAATTGTGGTCCATAATTGACTGTACAGCTGACACAGACATACTCCAGAAGTGTCTTACAGAGACAGATACCTGGTGTCAAAACAATGCTCTCAAGCTGAATGGTAAAGAATGCATAGTCATCCCCTTTGGGTAATACAAAGTGCACACAACTTACCACATAGGTGGTAATCCAGCATGTACGGAGAAAGTAATTATGGCCCTGGGAACACAGGTAGATAGTAAACTCACCTTTGATGATCACATGGCCAAAGTGTTTAGACATTCGTTCAATGTAGGCCATCTAATGTCACCTAATGTAACACACTTCGTATAGTCTGATGATGTCACCATCCTACAAATATACCTGTGGAAGAGAAAACCCCCAGTAATATGTATAGTGTGTCATGTTAATGCATGCTCTTCTAGTTTCATGAAGTAGTTAGGCAGGGGATTGAACCCTGTACTGGGCAAGTGTGTGTGTGTGTTCCACTTGGGAAGGAGCAACCTTTTAGGAGAGTAGTGAAACAACTCAAAAGTGGTAATCTAACCTTTGTCAACTCTGATGATATCAACATCCTACAAGTATACCTGTGGAAAATAAAACTCCCACTAATCTGTATAGCACATTGTGTTAATGCGTACTCCCCTAGTATCATGAAATAGTTAGATAGGGGTTCAAATCCTGCACTGAGCAACTGTGTGTTTTCCCCTTGGGAAGGAACAACCTTTTAGGAGAGTAGTGAAACACCTCAAAAGTGGTAATGTAACCTTTGTCAAGTCTGATGATGTCAGCATCCTACAAATATACCTGTGGAAAAAAGTACTTCTGGTAATCCATATAGCACGTCATGTTAATGCATACTCTTCTAGTATCATGAAGTAGTTCAGTAGGGGTTTGAATCCTGTACCGGGCAGCTGTGTGTGGGTGTTCCCCTTGGGAAGGAACAACCTTTTAGGAGAGTAGTGAAACACCTCAAAAGTGGTAATCTAACCTTTGTCGAGTCTGATGATGTCACCATCCTACAAATATACCTGTGGAAAAAAGAACTGGCAGTAATATGCATAGCGTGTCGTGTTAATGCATACTCCTCTAGTACCATGAAGTAGTTAGATAGGGGGTTGAATCCTGCACTTGGTAAGTGTGTGAGCTGCATGTGTATGACACTGTTGGTCAATGTGTTGTGGGTTTTGCTTTTATCACTGTATGACATATCAGTATGCATTGCACATGTGAGCTAGCTGTGTGTCAAATACATATCTGTACATGTTACCTCAATGATTGCATGTGTGGGAACCCTGCTTTCTCCAAGAACACAGCTGTCATCCTTGCCAGACTGTGCTGCTGCTTCCCAGACCTTAGGTCACATCTGTATGCGTGTGACAAGGCCAGCCACTGCAGTGATCCCTGTCCTAGGTCATCTGTGTCACACAAAGTCATTATGATTCCTATTGGAATGTGTGAGTGAGGGTCTATGGCTGAGGTATATGTCAGACCTGTTCAAATGCAGCAAAGTCTGTCCATGATGACTATTCATAGGTGTAGAACAAACTGTGGATATGCATGCAGACCCCTTATTGCTTATGTGATCCACCAAGGGATTCCAAAATACCTTTGGAAATGTGATTAACAAAGGAGAGATGACATAACACTTGGTTGCATGTACACATCGGTACCTGTTCATCATGCTGGTGGCTACTACCTATGTGGTACTGTGGGGATAATATGTTCCTTAAAGGTGGATGACTATGCTTAGTTTGGCTTATAACTTTACAGCATGGGTTTGACAACAGACATCTGTCTGTATGATACCCTTCTGGAGTATGTGTGTGTCATCTGGAGAATGCATTATAGGCGACAGTATGCATTACCAGACGTGGACGGACATATTCCTACTGTGATTGCTTGTACCTAAGAGAGCTATATGGCAAACAGGAGTGGTCTCAGTAATGGGTGCAGGTGAATACCAGTGGTTACTGGCATTGTATAGTACCTGAAGGATCCAAATGTTGCTGTGTGTCCTACATCTGTGTGTCGTTTGTCAAGACATCATCTAACGATTGGTTATGGTCAGGCTGTTGAAGTGATGCATACCACCAGAATGCAAAACAATGACAGATAGTAACAGTATCACCCACAGCACAGTGTCAAACCATGTCATACACACATGTGTAGTCAGGTTCAGGAATGTGTGTAGTACAATGCATACTGGCCACCAATAGAAACTATGGAGTGTTACTGTGTAATACAGAGCATGTCACCCTGGCCATGTGCCCACTATGCACATACATGCAGACAATGCACCTCCACCATGTTCACAACTCTACACCTGCAAATCTGTGCTACACACATCCCACACATACTGTCCACTCTCTAACACATGCTGCCAATACTGCACACATCAGCCAAGTGGCACGTGGCTGGACAATACACAATTGGAACCAACACTGGTGTAAGCAACACTACAATGACAACCATAGTTTTAATGCATCATGCCTGCTCAGCTACACCTTCAAGCATATCATTACACTCTACAGCTGACAACATGCTAACATTGCTATACTGCTATATAGACACCCTGTGCATCAGCACCATGGTAGCCTGTTCCTGCATCGATGTTACAGATGACAGGAGGCGGCGCAGGTTTCATCATATGCACAGGGTGTATTGTTGGTTCGCCAGAGGTCTACAGTGAGCCATCCAATTGACATGTATGTGTGTATGCGTGTGTGTGTGAGGGGCAAAAATACTGTAATGGGCCAATGTTGTTGTAATGTGTGTGTGCATGTGTTAGCCCTAGGTGTCTGGAGTATGTGTGTGTGTCTGCATGCACACAGTTCCACCATGTGGCTGCCATATACGGGTATTTGTGGGACAGCCACAGACTGTACCTTCGAGGCTTTACAGATCACCATCTCTGGCCATGGATACAGTACCTGTGCCTGGCAGGGGTGCTACTGACACTATCAGGTACTAAGCCAGACTGGGTACTACCCCCAGAGGTGGATGGATGCACACTGGACATAGGTCCTTGCTGGGACTGTCCAGAGCCATGTGCATGTGGTCTTCTAGGGCATTCTATGGACAGCCCACCCCCAACATTGCTGGGCTGGTACTAGCACTACGGGAGCGGCTGTGGCTTGAGGGACGTCCGTGGCAACTGCCAGCTGCTGATGTTGCTGGCATATGTCCATGTTGACGTCTCAACCATCCTGCACTATCCTGACACATGGACATGACATTGCAGAGGATATCTAATGTCTCTCCCCAATGTCTATCAGTGACCTCGGTGTAATGTCGGATGGCACCTGCTAGGTCATGGATACTGTCAATGACAGCAGTGTTATGGGCCCTCTGTGCCCTTAGTCCCTGCGTGGTGTACCGTTCCATACATGCCTGTGCCTCCATGACAGCCTGGAACATGCGTGACGTCAGACCTGTGGCACATCTGCCAGTGGCATGATGAGCAGCAGTGCTCCTACGAGAACCCCTGGACATCTGCCTATGTGGTACCCTTCCAGACATCTGGGTATGGCTGCTGTGTTGGGATACATGTGCCATGGATACCACACTGTCCTGGCCAATGCCAACAATACGCTGTCCCTCAGCTATGGGCATTGGTGATGGATGTATTGGCAGTATGACTGTATTCATGGATGGGGTGGACAGCTGCATACTGTCAATTAGTGGCCCAATGACAGACCCTGGCAAACATGCCTGTGCCTCAACACACCTATCTTCATTATCACTATGTGGCTCAGTGACATCAGTTTCTCTGCTGCAGTGAACCAGCCCTAACACAGCACCTGTGGGAGTGAGACAGGAAACACACTTTACGACCTGTACATGATATCGGCACACATGCACACATGAACACATGAACACATAAACACATGCACACATGAACACATGCACACATGCACACATGAACACATGAACACATGCACACATGCACACATGTGCACAAATACACTCCTCACTACAGCATATACCCACACACACCACCAGCAATCCAAAACATACTTAATAGTGGTTGAAGGTGGATTACAGTATCACAAGGCAAACAGTCATATCACACATTTCATCATGCAGAAAGTTTGTTGCTCAAAACCATGCAATGCGAGTGTAGACAGCCCGTGTTAATAACAGTATATGTGGCTTTGATGCATGTGTGCTGTTGTTCAGTGATTGGCCTCACAGCCACTCGTTACATGGGTTTGTAAGGTGCCCAATAGGGAGCATTGACTACCATGAATGTGTTATGTGTTGAAGAGTGTCGCACAACCCAATGATAGGCCTCTACCCCTCAGGTATATTATGTGTGCTGTGTGGATGACATGTGGGATACTGAAGTGTGACCTTACAGCGGTTGTCTGGATATGCTATGTGTAGCATGTTAAGGTGTAATGCGTATGACAAAGTTGTGTATGTTGTGTACATGTGTATCAACTATGCCTATCCAATGTCCAGTACGGTGTTGCCACAATTGTGTGTGCTGCTCTGTGTATTTCATGTGATTGAGGCAGCTACTGTCATTACTGAGATGTGCATAGTCTCACAGCAAACATGCACAGCATGCATTATGCTTAGGTGTGTTACATGTACAAGGCCTACACCTCACCTATGACATGCCCATTTCATTAGCAATATTAAAATTATAACACACTCACCAGCATCGACCGGCTGCCTTGCTGTCACACCAGAGGGACCTACAAGAATATGAGACAGTTTGTCAGTGGCCACGACTGTGCCATTGCTACTGTGAGTTTGCTAAAGTACAGTAGTACAACAGTCGACAGTCACAGGTGTACAGATTATATTCCAAATATCAGTATTACACAACACTATGCAGCACAACTGCTAAACACACAGTGCACATGTCACATATGCATAATTTACCAATACAGATTATAGTAGTCTACAGATAGGACATGTTACCTGCATGCTCCATGTCAACATGCTGGGTGGCTCTGGCCTCCATGATGACTCATGTCAGTTGCTGTTCCTGTGGTTGGCCAGGAGCCAACACACTTAGGAGCAGCTCCTCCACTCTGGTGAGGGGGGGATGAATGGCCACCCCACCACCTGTGGCAAGCTGTTGTCGATGGATATCAGACTCACGCCACCGGACATGTCTAATTAAATCATTGCAGTGATGGCATACCTGCTCATATGTCTGGTTATGCATGCCTATGTCATTTACCCAACGAACGAGATCTTGCCACAGTGCAGTCCGCTCATACTGGTCCTGGCTGGTTCTAGAGAACAGAAGGGTGTAGTGCTGTATAAGATGGGTTTCTTTGGTGGGACATACCCCTGGAAGACAATTAAACAAGATGTGTGAGTACAGATATCAATTACCTGCCATATTTCGCATCCGATTGCTTGTCAGAGGATAGACATGTTCAATACCATATATTAGTGCTCAGGCCATAACTGGCTGACAGTGCCTGCCACGCTCTATATATCAAACTATGTTCTGCACAGCAGCAAAGAGAAGCCAGTATGAAAGACTATACACCAGTACATGGCACACTGTATGTGACACAATGCACCACCTAGCCACAGGAGGTATATATCAAGCTAATGCATAAAGAAAGATGTCATCCATTGCAATGAATGTAAAGTACAGTTACAGTATTACCAGTATACCACAGTAGTCTTTGATGCCAAACCCCTGCCTAACATATGTGCACAGTTGTTGATATAGGTGGAATACTGCTGTACTAGACTATACATGTTGCTAAATACACACGTATACCCTGTAACACAGATATGATTGAGGGCATGGTACAGGCATAATTACACACACATCAGACATACATACAACACACAAATGTATGCCAACCCAGATGAGCTTTACCTGTGTACCATACAGTACTGTGTGTCACTACTTACAAAACCTTATGCCTGAGGTATGTAATCTGTGAGGACTACAGGGAACACACAAAACAGTGTTTCCAAGCAATGTGAACATACACCATACTGTACTGTTTAGGCCTACAGCTTCAGGTAGTACTACAGTTCATATGGGAGTTGGATTCACCAACAGTACCACTCACTAAGCATACATGTATTGCTTTAGCCTACAATAGGACACCACAGTTGACAACAAGGGATTACGTAACACCATATGCCATACTACTTTTTCTGCCTAGCAATAGCATACACATCTTTTGCTGGGATCACAGCTAGGACACAAACTACCATGACAGAAACAATTTCACACTAAGCTATCACACCTTTACAGACCTTGCACACATTCACCAACACATTCACCATCACACTCAGTCAACCTCACATAGCAATTATTGCACTAAGTACATGTGTGTGTGCATCGAGTCATGGGTAGGTAATATGCTAGGGCCTACAGCAGCCTAGCCATACACTACCCTGGCCTTTGACACACATGTAATTAAATTTCACTTGCCCCTGTCAACCAGAGACACAGAGGTGATTCCCGGGGTGTATTTCCTATCTCTCAAACATTCATCAGGAGTATTTATGACAACTGCTAATGAGGAGCTTTGTTTGCTATTGATAGGTGGTTTGTTCCAGAGTATAGCATGTCTCTGATTTAGGACTCTATCCTTCCAGCATGTGCTGTTTAGTGAGCTGACAAGGTGTAGGGCCCTAGAGCGTGTATCTGGGAGGGATTGTAATATGTTTACGTGGAGGATGTCCAACAGCTATGGGTGTGACATAGCTCAGTATGATAGGCAGAGGTCACCTCTGGGTAGGCAGTATGCAACACAGTGTAGGCGTGGTTTTGTGAGTCGGTCTGCATAGGGCATCTGTTTGAGGCCAGTATTACTCTTTGTGAGGTATGTCTGTGGCCTTTCCAGTTGCTATAGTTGGCATTGTACTCTCTAATGGGTTTTAAGTCTGATGAGTAGAGGGGAACACTGACCTATATTTCCATAGATGACACACCTTTTGTGATGACGTGTACCACGTAAACAGAATACATGACTAGTGTGGCACTGTGATTATCAAAGGGGAGGCTACTGTCCACCTGTGTCCCATGTTCCCTTATCACACCTTCGGTGTTAGGTAGACTACCACCTATGTGGTAGTTAATGGGTACAGTGTTCTGGCAAGAAGGGATGGCACTGCAGTGTCAACACTGAGCTTCAGTCCATACCTTGGTTGCCAGGCGCCTGTCGCAGTAAGTATGCCCCATGTCTCTCTCCCTCTCTTTCTATATATATATATATATATATATATATATATATATATATATATATATATATATATATATAGAAAGAGAGGGATATATATATATATATATCTACATATATATATATATATATATATATATATATATATATATATATATATATACACACACACACACACACACACACATACATACACACATACATATAAACATCCATTGCTGTACATATAGATGTACATATAGGCACATATACAGTCCACTATTCATGGTGGGAATATCAATTATGCGACAGTTGTGAGATATACAATTATGTAATAATATTGCACAGTGTTGTGCAGACTGCATTGAAGGTGTCCTCAGCCCATGTAGCTTTAGCAGGCCTCACTGGCTGCAACACTGCAAAACTGACAGAGCATACCCACAGTGTTTAACCACCACATGTCATATACCAGCACTGCATGCTGTTTTCTTTGCCACACACTACAACCTACATAGAAATATGCATATAACAACCTTCAACAACGTATATATATATATATATATATATATATATATATATATATATATATATATATATATACACCCTTCACAAATAGTTGTAGTATGTCCCTTGCCCTATGCACATGTACAGATACATAGAGATACGTACTGTTGCCACATATGGATGATTCACAGTATGTAGAGTACTCTTCATAAACATCTACTACATGCCAGCAAATACATATGTGTTACATACCTTTCCTTTGTATTGCTCTGTTCCGTCTGTTTTTAAAGGAAATAATTTTTTTTTATTTTTTTTTTCTCTGTCTGTTGCTGTTGCTCTTTCTTTTTCTGTGTCTCTCTGTTTCTGTCTCTTTGTCTGTCTTTGTCTGTGTCTCTGCCTCTCTCTCGCTCTCGCTCTCTCTTGCTGCAATGAGATTATTGCATGTGTGGACAGCAAGTACAGCCTGCTTTTCTAGGTATCTGCACATGTGCATGTGATGGCCTCTGCACCAATTGGTGCCCACCATTTACTAATTGCATGCAGCCTGCTGTGTGGTAATTGCAGTACTCACTGTCATAGAAGCCCACTGATATAAAATGCTAGGTTAGGTAGGTGTAGCCCTTTCAGCTTTCCAAAGTGGGGCCCATGCTTGTTTGCTGTGGACACCGTTGTGTCACTCAGAAGGTTGGTATACTTCTTATATCTGAAGCTAGGGTTGTAGCCAGTGATTTGCATGTTGTACTCAAACCTGAGTGTTGCTGCTTCTAGTACACACTTGTCAGTGCAGAATTTTACTCACCCCTCCAAATGCTTACACAAGATACATGGGAGTATGTACCTTCTTGTCTAATTAGACAATTAACTGCCATACAAAAGTAGTTATTGCAATGTATTTCTCTGGCACATGAACTGTTAGTGAACTACTATACTGTAAATATTAATTACCTCACTTCTGAACAGTTTGTTGTTTATTTGTGTTGACATTAGCACAGGCTGCTCAAGACAACTGGACACATTTCAGTACTGAGTATGCCTACCTACATCCTTGGTAGAGCCTGAATACACAGGTATATTGTTCTTTTGGGTAGGGGTGCAGAAGTACAGAGAGCATTATATATTATTGTGTGATGTTTATCTTGCTGAACATACAGGGTTGCTGTGTACCTGTTAGTCTAACAAGGCAAGTAGTCTGTCTGCGTACATTTCCAGATGGTAGCCAGAGGTTAGCCTATTATTCTCTGTCTGTGCACCACACCGGTCTTTTCTGCACTGGAACATTGGCATTGTCACAGTTGGTTGCTACCAGTACATGGCTACATCCTTTGATATTTCTGTGTTGTACTCCTACATAAGGGTATGCTTGTGGGACTCGTTCCAAAGCTATTTGCAGAGTGTGTAACAGCAGAAAAGTTGAAATGCCTGTGTGTTTCTGCCTCTGCCAGGCCTCTGATACACTAAGGTATATATTTGAACAGCCTCAGGGGAAAGGTACATATAAGTGAGGTACACCTGTAATATATTACAGACATTAAGTTGAGACTGTGAGAGAATCAGAGCATATGTATTAATACACCTTTTCTGACGTGCATGCAGTGTGTATTCTTACTTATTGACATTATTCATTAAGTGTAATTCCCCACTTTTTGGCCTACCGTCAGTACTTTTCAGAGGGATTCTGAGGGACACAGCTAACATTTGTTTACGAATCAGGGACATCCCTGAAAAGCAGTCACAGTTGGGAAGTATGACCTCTGCCCTATTCAAATATGCCAGTGTTTATCCTGCTCTGATACTGTGTGGGGTTTGTAAAGTGCTACTGTAACATTATTTCCTGCTAGAATGGCTGGTTCTCTTTTCACAGTCATGTCATGCAATTCCACAACAACTGCTGGTAAAGATCCACAGAACAAGATTTGTCTTATGGCATTCCTATTTTCCCTTTACATTTACTCATTGTAATGCATGATATATTTATTACAGCACCACCTCATTGTACATCTACTGTGGCTTAGTGGTACTTCATGCAGTGTTGTGTGCCCAAGGTCTGAGGTTTGAGACTGACAGTGGTGTTTTATTTTGCTGCTCAGCAGAACAAGGGCCCTGCCATGCAGAGTGACTAAGGCACTTTTAAGCAGTTGTAAGCGGGTTTGCGTGGGTTTGCACGATGCTTAGCAATACTTAGCTAAGCACACACATGTGCACACTCGCTCAAACCCACTAACTACTGCTTAAAAGTGCTTACTCCCGCTAACACCCGCGCTAATTTCTTTGAAAGAAAAGAAAACAGGGAGATGGGAAAGTGGTGAAAAAGGGGGCACAAAGAGGGAAAGACAGTAGGGAAACCTGCTTGGGATGTGCAGGATGGGTGTAGGGAAGGTCCATAGCTGCCCATATCTTATGCAGCAACAGCTGTGCATATGTTAGAAATTTGGAGTGAAATTTGAAACCTTCCACCCCTGAGAGAGGGGTGAGGACAACAAAGTATGTTGCACTGCCAATTATAATTATCAGTTTACATGTCCAGCGGACATGTGTGTGAAATGGGCAGCTATGTATGGGGCGTAATTTTTTTGTGGGAACAGATTGCCCTTTTTTTTTCAGGTGAGAGTGGAATGTGAGATAGAGGAAGTAGGTATATTTGGGGAGGTAGGTTGGGGAGGTAAACAGACAACACAAACAAGACGCATACAGGGGCGGAATATGACACATGGGGTGGGTGAACACAATTGACGGGGACGGATGTTTGGAAATCGCAAGCCCATGAGCCCACAGATGGTAACAGTGGAACTGAGATCACCACTCATGGGCAGTCACCACTGCACCTTCACAGCCTCCAGGGTGGCTGTGCTGGGGGCTGCGTAGGAGGGGCAGGCTCACCAGTGAGTCACGCCACTCTCACCTCGAGCTAGTGTAGGGGATCAGCGACTGAACGCTGGCTCTCCCTACGCTCCACAGCCTGGACCCTTCGGATGGTGACAGGTGGCCCTTCTCCACCCACGCTTGCACAGGGGGACGAGCCCCATCCCCTGCAGCGCTTCCACCCGAAGGTGGCACAGGACCAATGGAGGAGGGGAGCCCTGGCTGGGCACCAGACCTGCTGGTGCCAGGTGCAATCGCCAGCTGAGGAGGGATAGGTGGGTCCGCTGGGACCGGCCTTCCCATACATTCTGTGTTTAGGTGTGTTTAATTACAACATAGACAACAGCATTCCAAATTAGTTGTAACAGCATGCAGTAATATTCCCATTAACCCAACACACCAGGGTTCCAACAGTTGAACAGCAAGCATAACACATGCATATATTGAATGACAGTGGACATTCCAACAGCATGCAGGGATGATTGGTGGCAACAGGCCACCAAGATTGTGGTGTTTGAACAGGGCACATGCATCAAAGTAAATGCAGATATTTATAGAACAATAGGACATATGTCCCAACAAATGTTTTGAGATTAGACATACCCACTGAGGTGTGGAATTGCATTGCTTATGCACATACAGTAGGGTGTAAAAAGATACCTCCATTAACATCTTATAAGTAATTTTAGTCTACACTACATTCCTATTGACTGCAGGTGTATATCCCCTACATGTATTATCACACTAGGCAGCATTGCATTTGTTTGTGCAATGGGTTTGGCTAGTTCATTATATACCTGACCTATATCTGACATAATAACTTTCCAAGATGCAAATGTTACTGCTACATAGTTATATATTTTATTTATATTTATATATCTACATATCTGGATGTGTTCACGTGACATTTTCAGATAAATTTCTACAGATCCCTACATTTCATGTAGCACACTCACATTTCTGGGGAACACATTAACAAGCTACTCATGTGCCAGATTTACCTATGCATGCCAGCCATTAAGCAACTGTTGAGGACTGTATATATGCTTCACAGCTACTGGCACTTCCTTCATCCACTTTATATGGGACTGCCCAACTGTGAGTTGACAGTACTTAATACAACAGTACTATTTATATAATGCAAGGATACAACAACATTTCAAAGTAAGTGACACAGACACACTCCAAGTATTATACCTTTATTAATTACATTACACACTTTTCTACAGGCTCTCTCATTTATTTGATATTACAGTGCATACAGAAGACTTATTCAAGTCGTATTATGCCTTTATTAATAGGTCACAACACTCTTTTTCAGGCTCGCTCACTTATTTTATATAACAGTACATGCAGAGATATTATTCCAGACTTATTTTACCTTTATTAATGGGTTACTACACTCTTTTTCTCGCTCTCTGACTTATTTTATATAACAGTACATGCAGAGAAATTATTCAGGGCATTTTATGGCTTTATTATTGGGCTGCAACACTTTTTTTCAGGCTCTCTCATCTATTTTATATAACAATACATGCAGAATAATTACTAACCTGCCTGGTGGCGCAGCCTTAGCAGCCTATCTGCATAGGCTTGCTGATTCGCAGCATGGACACCTGCAGCTGTGAAGTAAATGAAGGGATATTGAGACGTACCTATCCATTATATAGACTAAATTAGCATCTCTTGCATACTTCATTCCATGACCCCCTACTCAGTAGTGGGGCATCTTGCATGCCACGAGCCTCCTGTATACATTGGTTCAGTAGGTCCTGCTTCCGTATCTTCAGGTCTGCATGGTGGTGACGGACCTGCTTACCAGTCCGAGGGACGCCTGTGGCACTAGTGAGATCATGAGCTAACCAGTTCCAAGCCTCTGCTTTGTACTCTGTCCCTTGAAACTGGCCCTGCAGGAGTCTTGACTCATGACGGTGGACAAGAAGCCTAACCATGTATTTTGACTCCTCGATGCCCCAGCGTTGTGCTCGAAAGCAAGTACCCTCTCCAGCACAAGCCATTCTGACTGCAGATGGGAGCTACAATCAGTTATGGCGAGTATTCCCGCCTATGGAGCTTAAATATGCCACAATTCCCGCTCTTATTTGTGATTGACCATTTTTGGAAATTCTCGGCTAACAGCAAACCTGCTTAGCAATGGTTAATCTTCCATTTATAAGTATATGTATGTTAACAGTGCATGCTTATGCTAAGATGTCATGGCTTAGTGGTTCAGTACTTTGATTATGGTGCACAGTGTCCCAGGTTCGAACCTTGTCATTGCTTTTTATTTTACTACTGTCCAGACAGGCTAGGGGGTGTGACTGTGTTTAGGCAACTTTGCTCTACGTTGCTGCACGTTGCCCTACGGTGCGCTGGTTAGTGCGGTGCGCAGCTCCGCGTAAACCTATTGTGCTAGGTAAAGCACTGCTTAGCTATGGGCAATTATATTGTGCTAGGTAAAGTGCTGCTTAGCTATGGGCAATTATATTGTGCTACGTAAAGCGCTGCTTAGCTATGGGCAATTATATTGCGCTAGGTAAAACATTGCTTAGCTATGAGCAATTATATGTCACTATCCTTAATGCTGCTCACCTTCTTATATTTATATATATATACATTTTGTTCACTAACACATAGGCCATTTCAATGCTTTTTACTAAAATTTCATTTGTATATGTCAGGAATTATTTTATATACTAATTTTAAAACATAAAATAGACAGGGAGTGGTGGGACTAGAACCAGGAATGCCTCCTTTTTTGTGTGAACGCTCTACCACTACGCTATTGCTATTTGGTTTGATTTGCATAAAGATTTCTTATTATGCTCTTCGATGTCAAAATTGCTAACTGCAGCTAAGCAATGGGCACACCCGCACAAACACATGCAAATACGGGCAGCTATATTGGGAATTATAAAAAAAAAATTAGTTTACATTTTACATTTACAAAGGGATTTAGTATGTGGGGGTGTGTACTGTTTGCTATGTATACATTTCAGCGGACTCGCTCATTGCATTTGTCTTTTTCACTTTATATGGTTGCAGGGGCGTGGATATTTGGACTGCTCGGCAGTCTGACACGCCCCCTGCAGTCTTACACGCTCCGTGTAAGCCTTCCAGTTGAGTCAGCGCCCATATGCATATGCATGATGCGCTGACGTCATACTCTTAAACGCCAGTCTCAGAGTAAGACTTGGTTAGTCTTACTCGGAGGATTACTGAATCCCGGTCATCGTCTTCCCTTCTATTTTGGTTATACAACAGTCTTTCACACCTTCTTTCCCACAATACCTAGATTATGACAAATAATATTTTATCCCATTTATCAGTCTTTTATTCCTTTCTTTTCCTATTTACAATATCATATTTCCATATTTATTTCCTTGAAACCCTCCCAACTATAAATAAACATTTCCCAAAATGACATTCATTTTACGTTCTATAAAGACAATATTTTACAGTTTCCTCTTCCTTACAATCATAGCACATTGTCTATTATTTCATACTTTATATTTCCCATAATAGGTAGCTTAATTAACAAAATTCTCCACCAAAGGCCCACAGATTCATAAAAATATTCATACCTTTTCATTTGGTGTGTTATCTCATTTCTGTCATCATCTTCTGATAAATCATTACATTGATGTACGAGAAAAAATCTTGCATACTTTTTTTATACCTCTTATTCCTTTTCTCACTACATTTATCAATTTTAATTCCAGAAATGTACTTTACTTGCAAGGTCTTTTCCTTCCATAGTTTCTGTTTCATTCCTTTTAAGTTGCTTCGATATCTCTTCATACCTATCATATGACAATTTTTCCCAACATTTTAATCTCGCTGTTTTTCACATTATTAATAACCCTAACTAGGTGCATTGGCACTAAACAAACATTAGGAATTTTCAGAACTACCCTCTTCTTCATTTTTATTGTATATTATTCCTCTGCTAATAGGATTCATTCTCAAGCCCCATATAAAACTGAAAAAATGTTCCAGCAATTCCTTCTCCATATTTTTTTCTGGAAACATAAAAACGCTCCCAACATAAACAAGTTTACCACAAATGTATGTATTTAACATATACACCTTTTTATTTTATGATACATTAAAACTTTCCATCATGCCAGTATCTTTTTATTTCTTCCAGTTTCACTTTCCACTTATTTGGAATGTTTTCATATTCCTGAAATTTAATTCCTATTATACTAATTTTTTTCCTGTTATAGTAAATTCAATTCATCTTCTTTATTCACCACACCCTTACTTTTCCTTTAAACCTACACCTGCCTTCTTAATAACTTTTAAATTCTTATAACACTTTCATTCATCCATTCTCTACTTTTTGCTACAATAACCAAGAAAAAAACAGTAGGGAGATTTCGCTGATGCCCTGCTATTTTTTTTGTTTATTTATTTATTTATTTGTTTGTTTGTTTGTTTGTTTACATTTGGTTACCAGGCAATTCCAACTGGACAGAGGTCCATTTTCAGTGGAGGTCTGGAAAGAAAACCTCCACACAAGAAAAAACAAGTAACAATGCAAAGCAAGTAAAAACTATCGTATACATAAACAGCAAGGATGAACGAATAAGCAATTGTGGTACATAAAAAGTAGCAATACACATTAAAAATTTAGAAGTGACATTGTAAACATAGGATGATATAGAACGCCCAGTTGATAGGTATGTTTGGATAAATGATAGGAATAAACATTTACATATTCTAAACTGTTTAATTGACAGTTATAGTTAAGTACATTAACAGACATATAGCTGACACACATCATATGGAGATGTAAGCAGGAAGGGTAGTGGAAAAATTGGAGGGAGACAAAAAGAAAAAAGGGGGAATGTAATGATCTGACTATGGGAAGCAGGGAAGGAAAGGGAGGGGAAGGGAGAAGAGGATGTGAGGAGAGGAACATAAGTGAATCTTAGTCTGGATTGGTACAAGGACATAACCAGTGTTTTTTGAAGTGGGCTTTTAGTTTGGATTTGAAGTGATTGGATGAAGTTAGGGTGGTAATGGGGGGAGTATTCCATAATTTGGATATTATGCAGGAGAACAGAGCTTCTCCGGCTGAGTTTTTAGCTTTGGTTACTTGGAATTGTTTTTTTTATTTCTGGAGCGTAGGGGTCTAGTAGTAAAGTAGGGCTGGAGAAGGTTTTGAAGGGAGGGTATGTTTTGAGGATGGTTTACTAATTTATGAGCGAGGGAGAGTTGGTTGAGCCAGAGAAGTTATGGGAGCTCAAGGCAATCGAGTTCTTAAATGAGTTGCAGTGATGGCTGCGGTAAGATGAGCCAGTGGCAAATTTGACAATTTTGTCATAGCAGGCCTCTAGCTTGTTTAGATCAGTTTGTCTAAGATTGATAAGTATAGGAGAGGTGTAGAGTAAGGTTGAATGAGGTGGGAGTTGGCAACTGAGATTCTGGCTGCTTTGGTGAGGTATTGTCTATGTCTATACAATGATCCTAGCTTTCTGTGAACCTTTTTTTCTGGTAAGAGAAATGCAAGTGTCGAATTTAAGATGATTGTCAATCTCAATGCCAAGTAGTTTGGTGTGCTCTTTAGGGGAGATGATGGTGTTATTGTTGGCCGGAATATTAAAGTGGGGGTTAGTTAGGTTGAGTTTTCTACAGAGCAAAAGGCTTCCTGTGTGATTTTTATGATGTTCTGATATAGTTGGGGTTGAGCAGATGAGAGTTGAGTCATCTGCATACTGTATTAGAGTGGCCTGCTTGGTGGCTGTGAATAGATTATTGGTGAAGAGTGAGAATAATAGTGGCCCAAGGATGGAGCCTTGAGAGACACCAAGTGTGACAGGAGGTGGAGGTGATAGGTCATTATGCCACACAATGGATTGTTGGCTGCCATCTAGATAGCTGTGAAACCAGTTTGTAACTGACTGAGAAAAGGAGAGGTTGGAGAGAACAAAGAGTAGCAGTTTGTGTAAAACCATATCAAAAGCCTTGGACAGGTCCAGGAATGTGGCAGAGGAGAACAGTCCATTGTTTTTGTGATGAAGGATAGTGTTATTGAAAGAGCGTAAGGCTGTGGTAGTACTGTGGAATGGCCTGAAGCCATGTTGGGAGTTGGAGAGAAGGTTATTAGTTTGTAAATTGTCTAGGACTTGAGAGTGAATGCATTTCTCAAGTATTTTGGAAATTGGGAAAAGGATGGCAATAGGGCAGTAGTTGGAGAGTTCTGTGGAGGAGCCACCTTTATGGAGGGATATTATGTGGGATATTTTCCAAAGTGAAGGGACATAGCTTTCTGCTAAGGATCAGTTTATTAAGATAGAGATTGGGTATGCTAGGGCATTGACTGCTATTTTCAGGTAATCACAGGGAAGGCTGTCAGCAGCAAGTTTTGTAGGTTTAAGCTTTAACAGAAGTTTTTTTATTAAGGAGGTGGGCACAGGAGAAAAAGAAAAGAGAGTGGAAAGAGTAATTGGGTTTGGTGTGGAGAGGGAGGGGGTGGGGTTATGTTGTTTGGCCAGAGAGAGAGAATCGATTCAGTAAAGTGTTTATTGAAAGAGACAGCAATACTACTGGAGGAAGGGAGAGAGAGGTAGGTGATGGGGGTGCCAAACTTACCTAGGTGGAGAATGGAGTTTATGGAGGACCAAAATTCCTTAGGGCTGTTTTGGGAGGAGTTTAGGTCAGATTGGTAATATTGGACTTTGTCAAGCTTTATTTGCTTTTTGGTCTTGTTACGCAATTCTAGGAATGACTGTCTAGAAGAGGGGGTTTTGGTAAGGTGCCAGAAGTGCCATGCCTTGTCCCTAAGTTTCATTAGTCATTATGAATACCACCTTGGGTATCCCCTGTAAAGAGGCCTCTGACCTAGTGAGAATAACTCGGTCAACAATAGGTAAATAAATAAGATTTCTAGCTCCCCATGTAGCCATAGCTGTCACTTATGCAAATTAATTTTATTCACATCTAACAATTAGCATACACCAAGTGATCCCAGTGGGAACCAAATATACTGCAGAACATAAAATTAAACCACTTTGGTGGAATGACATCATTAGTAAGTTCTACAATAAAAGAACAAAGCTAATTAAGCCTTATAATAAATCATAGGATCATGGTAATTGCTAGGCTAACAACCCTAGCATGGTAGCCATACTACCCAAATGTAATAGACCAGTTTGGATCTCATAGGTATTGTGTAGTGTGCATCAAAATCTATCTACATTAAGAAGACTCTACCAAAATAAAGCTCAACAAAAATCTGAATGCTACCTAAAAGCAAAAAAACAAATCAAAAATTAGAATCTGAGCCAAGGATAATTATACATTGTTCTTTACTTATATCAAAAAAATTAAGAAATAATACACAGCAGTATTCTAAAATAATTCATAATTGTATTATCTACTCTGTTCCTAAAGATTTTGCTAATATGCTTGCAGATAAACTTATTGTCAGTTTCACATCAGAAACAGTCATTCAGTTCTACAAATTCCCATGTCCTTTCATTCCCCCGATTATTATGGAACATATCTTGACTGCATCCAGTAAACCTAAAAATACCACCTGTGTGGGCCCTGAAAGTAAATCTGGTTGCCTAATTAGGAGCAAAAAACACACCCTTTCTGAATCCCTCCTGAAACTATTAATTTTAACGTTAGCCACACATTGTGGTCCTGAGTCATGGAATTTGGATATCATTATGCTACTTTGTAAAAGAGGCCCCGTCTCAAATTCCATGAATTATTGGCCTAGCAACCTCACAAGCCTAATTTGTACAGCCATGAAATTTATTATAACTGATTTCATACGCTTGGATATAAAAAACATATTGTTCTAGCCCCACAGTTATATGCTTTTATCAAAAAGGAGAGCATACCTAAATAATTTAGAAAACCTTTTTGAGAATATCTCTAAATATGCAGGCAGTGGCCATGCAGGTCATATAGTATACCTGGATATGGTTAAGATAATAAACACAATTCCTCATGCTGGAATTGCAAATAAGAATAAAAGACTAAATGAATACTCTTAGGTTGCAAGAAGGATAACAAATAAGCTAATAGATAGAACTCACATAGTTAAAGCAACAAGTGACTCCTCAGAAAACAAAAATATGACTAGTGGCATTTCTCTGGGATCAGTTGAGGGACTCCTTCTTTTCAGCATCTACTGCTCAGATCTCCAAACCACTAACACAGATAGATTGCTACCTAAATTTGCTGAACTACAAGCTAGGTGTTGTCATTCACTCAGCATATGATTCCATCTTACAACAGTAAGGATTAAACCATACAAACTATTGGTGTATCTGAAACAGGATTAGATGAAATGCAAAGAAGTCTTGCATTGTCACCAAAGGTAAACAAATTTCAATAGTGCATATAGAATAGAACGCATCCCACTCCAGACACAGTTGTCATAAATCTCGGTACCTTCACAACAATAACCAGGAAATCCTTCATCTTGCCCAATGAATAATGACATGTATTTCATTAAAGTCAAAATAAGTTATCATTCCTATATACTCTGCCCTGATCAGACAAATTGTAAGATACTGACAACTCAACAGGAAATGTAAACTCTAACTTTTATCTGGGAATTGAAATAAGAAACCCTCCCCCATTCTGTGCAGGTGTCACTGCTATTGGACCAATAAGGAGTCTCTGGACAGTTAGGTATCTAGTTTATGCTGTGATGATGTAAGGTATTACCAGCTATGCCAGGAGAAGTAGGGCAGTAGATGTTTAACATATGCCAGCATAGCTAGCTGGAGATTTGTAAAGAACTGTATATCATTTGTATATCAAACTGATTTGTACAGATGCTTGTGCTGCAAATGTATTTGTAAAGCTGCTTGTGTTAAAATGTACCAACAGTGGGTCCTGCTGGACAGAAAAGAAATACACCTGTATGTCCGACTGTATTGTAAGTGCTGAAATTAATATATTGTAACAGCAGATAATGGAAGAGAAGAGGTTAATCTCAGTCCAGCTAATTTTGAAAAAAATAGTCTGAAATTAAATTACCTGGTTTAGGCCATGAAGATTGTATATTACAGTTCTGATTGCAGCCAGACACGAAATGTTTGTGAAAACCAGGACTAGAAATCCTACTGTATTGTCCTTAGAGGAGAACTAATTGCTATCCTGTAAGGGTGGAAGTTTTTAAATGGTTTTATAGCTTTCAGATGATATAACACATTTCAGCAAAACTATCTGTGCGTATGGTAACACCTATGTGCTAGATTCTGGTTCAGTTTCTAGTAAAGGGGGTAGTGCAGGAACCAGAGTCAGATGACCAGATATATGTGATGTCATTCTATCCTCCAGCACTGAAATGATGTTTTAATATTAGATGATACAGAAGTCTCAGGACAGTCTGTTTTTGAAACTTGGCAAATAAGGATCACTCACCCACTTCTTCTTGCCTTGCTTTAGTAAGTGACCAAGGAATGGTAATTCTTTAGATTAGTCAGAAAAATATAGTGAGATTAGTTAATTACTGTTTTTCTGTATTTGTGTGAATCTATCCATCTGCTTTATTTTTAATATTTCCTGTGATTGAAACTCTAATGTTTATTGTAAATCAATATTTAGTATTTTCATGTTCTTTTATTATTTATTATTACATATGTTTAAACTTTCCATTGTGGCTGGTCTTTTACAGGATATTTTAGTCTTTGAAAATACTTATATTTATTTGGTGACACTGTGGCCGCTCCTAAAAGCCTTGCTGCATTGGTCAAACACTATCATTTGCATTAGTATTAATTCTACTCAGTATAATTGGGTACCTTTGTAAGAGCCTTAGAGTAGCTGGCTTTTTAGTGTTCTGGTGGCAGTACCAATGTTATAGTCTGGGCAGAAGGAGGCATTGTTGGTAAATCTGTGCCAGCCTTTCCCAGGTGTGTGTGTGTGAAAATCAAATTTCAAAGAGTGTGTGTGTGTCAGCCACTTGGAGCAGGGAAGACACAGAGCACTGGTTTCACAGAGAGGGTGATGGAGGACTTGGCTTGGAACACTCAGCTGAAGACTCAGTTCTACAGCTGTATCAGTCCGGAGTCTTATTGGGGTCCTGGAGAGACAAAAGGAAAACCCAGCCCCTGGATTGAGTGTGTTCAGTGTGTGCTCTTAAGGGAAATTGTGGAGCTGCATCTGAAAATACTTTGTGTATCTATTTTTGCTCCAAGTGAATGTCCCTCTCAAGTGTCAGTGGTGAGGATTAAGACTCTTTGATTACTGGCCCAGTTAGTTTAGTTTAGTCAGGGAATGCAGGTAAAGATTCCAGCAGAGGATTATTGCAAGCTGACAAAGAACCAGTTGGCTACGTTGTGTGAAGCCAAAGGACTGGCGCATGCCAGCCTGACCAAAGAGGAAATGATTTCAGCCTTAGTGACATTGGTAGTCCAGACCAGCAACCAGGAGGATAACCAGTCTGGTGATGTGTATTTGTAGCCCTCAAAAACAGGATAGTTCACCTTTTCCTCAGAGGACTTAAAAACCCATCTGGAGTTAAAGAGACTTGAACTGGAGGCCAAACGTTTGGAATTAGAATCAGTGGAGAGACTGCAGCAGGCGAAACATATGGAATTAGATTCAGCAGAGAGACTGTGGCATTTGGAGGCTGAAGAAAATGAAAAACAGCACAACATGAGAAGGAGATGCTGAGTCTTCGTCAGGGTCATAGAGGTAATGGGGAAGGGAATAACAGAACTGCAGAAACAGTAAAGGTCAGTAGATTTCTTCCACTGTTAACAGAGGGTGATAATTTTGATAGGTTTATTCATATATTTCAAAGAGTATGTCACCAGTATAATGTGGACAAAGGGCTCTGGGTATGGTCCCTGACCCTCTGACTTCATGGTAAAGCTGTAACTGCTGTTTCTAAATTGTCTGATAATGTTTGTTTAAACTATGATAAATTGAGACAATGTTTATTGGAATATTTTAAGCTAACACCTGAAGCTTACATAAAAAAAGTTTTGTGAGTACAGATGCAAAGCAGATAAAAGTGTATGTGTTTATATTGCTGAATTATGCACTTATTTTCATAGGTGGGTGAGTGGGTGCCAGGTCATCACTTTTGAAAGGCTGGCAGACCTTTTGTTGAGGGAACAAGCCATTAGCACTTTACCTCAAAATATGAGTGTGCCACACCAGCTGGACCATCCCGGTAAACAAATGCAAAATAAATAAATAAATAAAAATAAATGAGAATCTGGTTGGCAGACTGGGAGTGTAACTCTGCAGATGAGCTGGGGGAAAAAGGGGGATCTCTATGTAGCAAATAGGGCATCACTGCACAAGTATGGGATACCCAGTGCTGCATATGGATATAAGGGAACCCATGGTGGGCAGCGTAAACCACTCCAACAGAGTCTGCCAGTATCAGGGGAAGCTGCTAGTTCAGGTACACAGCAAGCATCAATGGTTAAATGTTTTAAATGTAACCAGTGGGACCATGTAGCATACAGATGTCCACTGAAGTAAGGTAGGGGAGCCAGCAAGTGGGAATAACAGTATGCAAGTGGTAAGTTTTCTAGAGACAACAGGGGTACCAGACTATCACTGGAGTTTATACCCAATCTTATTGGATAGAAAACAGGCCACTGCTAAGATAGACACAGCCTCTGACATAGCCATTGAGACACCTGCAGTGGTTGAAGAGGAGCAGTACTTGCTTGGACAATCCACTCTAGTCAGAGCTTTAGGAGGGACCCCATTCCAAATGCCTTTGGCCAAGGTTCACCTTGACAGGGAGGGTGGAAAAAGAAGCAAACAAGTAGGTGTGTGTGAGGATATCCCTGTAGATGTCCTGATAGGGAATAATTTTGATAAGGCAGTACCTTGTGTGCATGCACTTACACTCAATCAGGCTTGGAGGCAGGCAGGTGGGTCTGGTAGCCTGGGGGAGACCCAGACAGACCCCAAACCTGAAGCTGGGGCTGGTGATGTGGCTATTTCAGGGAGGGAGCAACCCTTTATCAGTGAGCTTGAAAGTGAGTCACAGCTCCTGGTAGGTACTGATGTTCCCTTGAACAAAGTGATTGCAAGGCCAGAGGTGAGTGGTAGTACCCAGTATGACAGTAAGGCACCATAGTCAGAGGATACCAGACTTCTTGTGGAAGGGGAGCTGGAAAGGGTCAAAAAGGTAGAGTTGAGACAGGCCTCTTGGACCCTACACTAAGAGGCTTGAGGGAAGTAGCTAGGGAGACACCTGGTTCCCAAGGAAAAGGGGAATTTGTATACTGGAACAAAGGGTTACTGTATAAAGAGTGGATCCCTGAGGGAGGGCTAGAGGATGATGTAATACTGCAGTTAGTAGTGCCTAGAGCATAATGTCTGCCACTTCTAGCCATAGCCCATGACATACCTTTTGCATGTCATATGGGAATAAAGTGTACCAAGAGACATATTATGCAAAACTTTTATTGGCATGGGATTGCAAGGGATGTAACCGGGTACTGCAGGACCTGTGAGCACTGCCAGAAAGTAGGCAAGACAGGAGACAAGGTCAAAGCTCTGTTGATGCCTTTGCCTGTGATTGAGGAGCCATTTCACAGGGTAGCTATGGATACTGTGTGGCCTTTGAGTATTCAAGTTGAAGTATATCCTGGTGGTACTAGATTATACTACTATATACCCTGAGTTGGTGGCACTGTCCTCCATTGAGGCAGTGAAGGTGGCAAATGCTTTGCTAGAGATTTTTAGCAGGGTAGGTTTCCCAAGAGAAATACTGACAGAGGTGCCAATTTCATGTTAGACCTGCTGGCTTGTCTGTGGGAGTGCTGTGGGGCAAAGCACCTAAAGACCATCCCCTAACAACCCCAGACTAATGGTCTTGTGAAGAGGTTAAACTCTACACTAAAGACCATGCTACAGGCATTTGAAGACCAGTATAAGAGAGAGTGAGTCAAATATTTGCCCCATCTGCAGTTTGCATGCAGAGAGGTACCCCAGGAATCCACAGGTTTTTCTCCCTTTGAGTTGCTGTATGGGCATAGGGTGAGGGGGCCTTTAGAATTGATTCATGATGAGTAGGAGGGTATGTGTGAATCTCACAAGGAGTCTGTGTGGCATATGTCCTAAACCTCAGGACAAGGCTTAGGGAGCACATGGGCTTGGTCCAGGAGAACCTGGCAGGAGCCCAACATCAGAAAAAAGGTCTGGTATGACAGATATGCTCAAGCCCGACAGTATGCTGTGGGAGAGCAGGTTATGGTGCTCATTCCTGTCAGACACAATAAGCTGCAGACAGCTTGGGAGGAACCCTTTGAAGTGGTAAGGAAGGTCAGTGATGTTAGCTGCATGGTAAACCTGCTAGGCAGGAGTCAGGGACACAAATTGTACCATGTTAACATAATGAATCCTTACCATTATAGGGAGGCCCTTCTGCTTTTTATTTGCAGTGGATGGCAGGAGGAGTCTAAGGGGGATCTGGTGACTGATCTCCTCAGTGAGACTCAGACTGACACCTCCGTGGAAGGGGTAGCAATGTCCCAGCAGCTATCCCCTACCCAGGTTTGAGAAATTCGAGCAGTGTTACAGGAGTTTGAGGTATGTTCACTGGGAAACCTCAGTGCACCCACCTGGTGCAGCACCATGTGGATACAGGACCCCAAAGGCCTATCAAGCGACCCATTACAGGTTACCTGAGTGAGTCAGAAAGACTCTGAGGGAGGAGATGCTGCTAATGTTGGAAATGGGGTAATCCAGGAGTCCAGCAGTCCCTGGGCCTCCCCATTGGTGCTGGTACCAAAGAAAGATGGCAGCACCAAGTTCTGTGTGGACTACAGAAAACTAAATATTCACATAGAGTAAGATGCTTACCCCATGCCTAGAACAGATGAAACTTTAGAGCAGCTGGGTGGGGCTAACTATCTGACCACTATTGATCTGACCAAGGGCTGCTAGTAGGTGCCCTTGACTCCCACCACTAAAGAGAGGTCAGCCTTTGTGACTTCTTTTGGATTATACGCATTCACTAAGATGCCCTTTGGGATGAAAAATGCCCCAGCAACCCTCCAGAGGCTGCTAGATTGTATCCTAGCAGGAGCAGGAGATTATGCATTTGCTTACCTGGATGATATTGCCATCTACAGCCATTCCTGTCATGAGCACCTTCAGCATGTGAGGGAGACCCTGGGAAGACTGCAAAGGGCAAGGTTGACTATTAAGCCCAGTAAGTGTCAGGTGGGTATGGTAGAGGTCTACTACCTGTGACATAGAGTGGGCAGTGATAAGATCAGGCCATCACCTACCAAAGTGGAAGCTGTTTAGGCATGGCCTGCCCCCATTATCAAAAAGCAGGTGAGAGCATTCTTGGGGACAGTGGAGTACTACAGAAGGTTCATTCACAATTTTAGCACCATAGCTTCTCCCCTCATAGACCTGACAAGGAAAACAGGTCAGGTAAGGTAGTGTGGACCCCAGCCTATGTTCAGGCATTCCGAAAGCTTAAAGGGGCTTTGGGTGGACTCCCTGTGTTATCCAGTCCAGATTGCAGCAAATAATTTGTTGTGTAGGTGGACGCTTTGAAACGTGGGGTGGGGGCTGTACTCAAACAGGGTTCCTCAGATAGAGAAGAGCACCCCAGCAGTAGACTCTAGCCTAGGGAGGAATATTATGCAGCAGTAGAAAAAGAATGTATAGCCATATTATGGGCACTTCAGCCCTATCTGTATGGAAGGAAATTCAATGTAGTTACAGACCACAATCCCTTAACATGGCTACATTGAGCCAGACAGCAAAATGCCAAGTTATTAAGGTAGAGCCTAGAGTTTCAGGCATATGACATGACATTGCAGCACTCTTTAATTTCTCCAAGTCTTTTGGGTTTCTAATACTATGACGGGATTGGACCCCATTCCTAAGTCAAAGTATGATTAAAGTTCATGAAATTAGTATTGTTTCAATCTTTGATGTCAGCCAGTAGTGGTCTTTGCAGCAGCCGCAATGTGCCCAGTAATTACTCCTTCTGCAGTTCATACGGAGTTACATGTATTGGTAACAAATCTAAATACGATTGTAAATTCTTTTTTATAAGATCCATTGCTCCTACTACTATTGGAACTGTCTGGGTATCTTTCTTCCACATTGCTCTTGTTTCCTCCTGCAGATCCTGATATTTTATGACTTTGTGTCTCTCTGTATGCAAGACACTGTAGTCACTGGGTGTGGCAATTTCAATTATCAATGCTACTCTTGTCTTATTTTCTTCAACCACTATATCAGTTTTTCTAGCATCTATCTTTTGAACTGTTGGTAATGGATGCTCCATTGTGATGTAGACTTCTTCATTTTCTATGATGCTTTGTGGATCATGTTTCCAGTGTTTTTCGGCCACTTCAAAACCATAATGTTTGCACAAACCCCAGTGCAACAGTCTCGCCACATTATTATGCCTTTCAGTATACAGACCTTCTGCCATTAGTATGTTGCAACCAGCAATGAGATGTGCAACTGTTTCCAATTCGGTTTTACAAAACCTACATGTGTCTGTTTCTCCCACATGTTCAATGGACTTTGTAAACCAGTGTGTATGCAGCCCACTATCTTGCGCTGCCGATATTAACCTTTCATCTCTTGGTTTGAATTCATCTCTCCTAAACCATTCCTGTACTCATTCCTGACCAACATGAGGTTCTTCCAGAGCTTTTCTCTACTTGCAACTATATTTATGCTTTTTCCACATTTCTTGCCATCTCATCTGATCCTTCACCTTATATTCTTTCTTTTGCTTTTGGCACATTCAGTTGCTGCCTGATTTCTATGTACTTCTGGTTTGATTTCCATTCCTGCTTGATACCAATAAGTTTCTGCTAGATTCAGCAGAGAAGTCATCTTAGATTTATTCTCCTCATGTTTCAAAACTTTCACTACGTTTGGGTCTTGTGAGGTCAGCAGATATGTGTGGAGTCCCACGACTGGAGATCTATACATATAATCAATTTCAAGGAGGCCCATCCCTCCTTCAGAACACATAATATATTTTCTTGGTATGCACTGATATTTATAAATCATTTGGTGAGCATGAAGCATCCTTCATGTTTGCCTGTCTAATCTAAACAACACATTTTGGGGCTAGTGAATCACTCCAAAACTGTAAGTTAGGACAGGAAGAGAAAACTGGTTTATAGCTTGGATTTTGTTCCTAGATGTCAGTGCTGTTTTCAAGATTAATTTAAGTCTTCTAAAGTATTCCTTACTAACTTTTATTCACATTTCTTCATGTTTTATTGTTGATCCTTCATCACTTCCCAAGTATTTATACACTCCTTCTTGCTCAAGTTCTTTTATATCACATTCTTGTCTCAAACTGATATTTTCCTGGCGTTGCAGTTTTCCAGCTTTAAAGTTTGCTTTTGCACATTTATCAAGACCAAATGACATTCTTATATCATCTGAAAAAGTTTTGACAATCTGCAGTTGTGCTTTCAGTTCCTCATCTGATGAGCTATAGTTTTAAATCATTGACAAAGAGAAGGTGAGAAGTCTTTACACTTTGTTGTTTTCTAGGAGCCAGATTATAGCCATGGGCTAAGCTGTTGAGTAAACAGCTTAATGGATTAAGGGCAAGGCAGAAAAGTATTGGTGACAAAAAGTCACCCTAGAATATCTCCCCATTGAATTTTTATTCCTGGGATAACAATTTGTCCTCTATCATGGCTTAATTGCAAAGTGGTCTGCCACTGTTTCATGGTCACTGTAATATAATCGATCAGTGTGTCATGTATCGTATACATTTTTAAGCACTCTTTTATCCATGAATGACGGATATTATCAAATGCTTTTTTGTAGTCAATCCATGCCATACTTAGATTCTTTCCCTTTTTACAGTTCTTCACTATGACTTTATTTAACAACAGATGATCCTTTGTTCCATATGACTTTCTTTTATTGCCCTTTTGTTCTACTGCCATAATTGAGTTTTCTTCTAAATTACTATAAACTCTGTCAACATCAATTCCCTTGTATAGTTTATACGTCGTCGGGAGGCAAGTTATTGGTCTATAATTTTTAGGGTAGCTTGCAGGTTCACTCTTAAGTATGAGCATTGCTTTTGCTGTTGTTAACCAGGTTGGTGTCTGTTCTGGGTGTGCATATAAATAGTTTGTACTCGTGGTTAAATCTTCATGCAAAGATGTTAATACTTTCGGCCAAAAATTAGGTACTGCATCTGGGCCTAGGATTTTCCAGTTAGAGGCTTTTCTTAACTTAGTTTCAATCTCTCTGGCTGTTACTTCATCCCATTTCATATCCTGTACCTTTGAACCTCTTATTCTTTCTTTAACTTCTTCTATCCATTTAGCATCTTTAAGTTCCACAGGATCTTCATAGATACTTCTCCAAAATGTATCTATTTCTTCTTTTTTTTGGTGGTCTTTCAATTCCTTTTACCTTATTTCCCAATTCTGTATAAAACCTTTTCGGATTATCAATAAATTGCTTAGTTTGTACTTTTCTTTTATATTTATTTTCGTATCGTCTAAGTCTTTCCACCTGTGCTGAAATTTTTAGTTTGTTATTTGGAATAGTGCATGATAGATCCTGGTCTGTTCTAATACTGCGCATTGCATTTATCACATCTGTTTTTCTTAGTATTTTTGTTGATCTATTCCCTTTTCTATAATCTTCTAACAGTGACACTTCTTGTTTTAACTGCTTTATAGTTTTCTCTATTCAATATTTCCATGATGATATTCGATTTCCCCGCTTCCTTTCCCTCACTACCCAGTGTTCTTGTGGTAGAATTTTATCAGTTATTCCTTTAGCTGTACAGTAATATATCCTGTTTACTTCTGTTGTATCACATGGGTCTCTACGAACAACCCTAATTACTGTGTAAATTTGTTTTATCAAATGTCTGACTTTTGGGGTTTTATTAACCTTGTGCAGTCTATTTTTTCATTGATCTTGATATATCTGTCTATGTCTATTAAATCAAGCAACTCTTCTCTTAGCTCATTTTCTTCCAAACTAAGGTCACATCCCTTGTTTTCCAGTTCTTGTGGACATTCTATAAAAGATTCTATATCATCTTCCTGTGGCACATTCTCTTCAACTTCATCCCATGCCATCCATTCCTCTATCATATGGGAACTCACTGGCCTATCACTCCTCAACATTGACTGCATCAGAGTTTCCACAGTTTCCTGTTCCTTCCCTTGTTATCTAGCTTCAAGTGATTGTTTAAACTGGTTTCCTGTGGAAGACTCAAAATTATCTTCATATGGCACCTGACCAACTGCTTACTGTTCCACTAATTTCCCCTTAATTTGGATATCCATTACTCTATCCTGTTGTGGTGATTTCTGAATTAGATTTTCTACACTGAATTCTTCACTTTGCAGGTACTACATGACCTCAATTTCTATTTCTTTAACTTCTCCATTACTAATCTCCTTTTCTACCTTTCCTCTTTGTCTTCTTATTTTTTGTATTGTAAAGTTGGCCATGTCTGGATTCCTTTGCCTGTATTTCTCTTCAAATATCTTTGGTGCTGCTCTTTTTGTATTGGTTAGTTTTGTTTTCTCCTTTGCATAAATATTACATCATATTAATCTCTTTTTCTTTCCCATGTCCAAATGTCTTCTTCAGATGTTTCCTGATCTTCCTGTTTCTCCCTACTTTGGGGACTCACTCCATCCTGCTGTGATATAACCTGTGCTTGGCCTTCTACACCAAATCCTTCACTTCGCAGGTACTCCATAACTTCCATTTCTATTTTTTAACTTCTGCTTTACTACTCTTCTTTTCTACGTTCCATCTTTGTGATGTTATTTTTATAGTGAAATTTTTCATATCTGGATGCCTTTGCCTGCATTTCTCTTTGAATATCTTTGGGGCTGCTTTCTTCACATTGATTAATTTGGCTTTCTCATTTGCATAAATATTGCACCATATCAAATCTCTCTTTTTTTCCCCATGTCCATATTTCTTTTTTATACTTTGCAGCACCACAGTGGGGTCAGCAATGTCAGTGCAGATGGACTCTAAAGACAGGATATGGGTTAATGTGTTCCCAGACAGGATCATGCCCCTCAAGCCACATTTCTCAGGGGTCACTTGAACAGCTAGCTTGAATCTTCAGAGGAGGGAGAGATGTGATAATGTGAGGTATTGCCAACTATCAGGAGATGTAGGACAGTGTTTATGTAACATATGCCAGCATAGCTAGCTGGTGTTTTGTAAAGAATTATTTGTGTATCAAATTGATTTGTACAGATGCTTGTGTTGAAAACGTATTTGTAAAGCTGCTTGTGTTAAAAATATAGCAACAGTGGGACATCCTGGACAGAAAAGAAATACACATGTATGTCAGACTGTATTGTAACTGCTGAAATGAATATATTGTAGCAGATTATATTGGAAGAGAAGAAGCTAATCTCAGTCCAGCTAATTTTGAAAAATAGTCTGAAATTAAATTACCTAGTTTAGGCCATAAAGATTGTATCTTACAGTTCTGACTGCAGCCAGAGATGACACATCTGTAAAAAACAGGACTAGAAATCATACTGTATTGTCCTTAAGGGAGAACTAATTGCTACCCTGAAAGGGTGGAAGTTTTGAAATGGTTTTATAGCTTCCAGATGCAATAACACATCTCAGCAAAGCTCCATGTATGTGTATGGTAACACCTATGTACTAGATTCTGGTTCAGTTTCTAGTAAAGGGAGGTAGTGTGGGAACCAAAGTCAGATGACCCGATGTATGTGATATCATTCTGTAATCCAGCACTGAAGTCTCAGGACAATCTGTTTTTGAAACCTGACAAAGAAGGCTCACTCACCCACTTCATTTTGCCTTACTTTAGTAAGTAACCAGGAAATAGTAATTCTTTAAATCAGTCAGGAAAATATAGTAAGATTAGTTAAATACTGTTTTTCTGTATCTGTGTGAATCAATCCATCTGTGTTGTATTTAATATTTCCTGTGATTGAAACTATTGTGTTGATTGTTAATGGATATTTGGTATTTTCATGTTCTTTTATTATTTATTATTAAATATATTTAAACTTTTCATTGTGGCTGATCTTTTAGAGTATATTTTTAACCTTTGAGAGTACTTGCATTTATTTGGTGACACTGTGGCTGCTCCTGAAAGCCTTGCTGCATTGGTCAAACACTACCATTTGTAGGTTAATAGGCTGATAGGTGTGTACAAGGCTAATGGCTCTGGAGCCTTTACAAGTCTAGCCCAAATAAATTGCCCAGGCACCGTGTCACCTAATGTTAGTTCACAGTGCCCCTATCCAGTAGGGCAACTGGCGTGATCCCTGAGGTGAACTTTCTGTTACCCATCCACTAGTCAAGATTTCTCATGAAGAGGGTCAGCGAGGTGCTCTGCTTGACATAAATGCGAAGCTTATTCCAGAGTATGGGCAGTCTTTGGGAGATATACCTGTCCCTCTAGTATGTTCTATTAATTGTGGTAATGAGGTTGTGATCTCTGGAGCATGTGGCACAATGGGATTGGAATTTCCTCAGATGTAGCATTTCAAGTAGAGCTGTGTCAGACATGGCTTTGTAAGTCAAGCAGAGATCACTTCTAAGTAGATGATAAGAGACTGAGGAACAGCTGAAGTTTCTTGAGTCTGTCCAGGTAGGACATCTATTTAAGGCCTCAGATCCTTCTTGTGAGGTACTTTTGTGGCCTCTCCAGCTGTTGTAGGTGCCTGGTCAGGTACATGCCAAACGGGGTGTTATATTCAATGACTAGACTAATAAGGGATGAGCAGAGAAGGATGATAACCTCTTTCTTCCTGGATGTGAAACCTTTGGTTATAAGATGCACCACATAAAAGGACTTTCTGACCACAGTGGCAATGTGGTGGTCGAAGGTGAGGTGGATGTTGACCTGGGTGCCCAGATCTCTTATGGCCACTTTAGCATTCAGCGGGCTCCCATCAATGTGGTAATTCGTGGGAACTGAATTTTTTCCAAAGGGGATGACAACGCATTTTTTGGTATTAAGCTTCAGGCCATGGTTCTGCCACCAGTCATTGGTCTCATAAAGGCCCTTTTGTAGGATGTCTTTATCACTTGGGGAGTTGATAATGACTCCTTGCTTGCAGTCATCAGTGAACTTGGTCATCCAGAGTCCTTCTGTGTTGCCCTGGGCTTCTGAGAAGTAGATGCCAAACAGGAGAGGGCCCAGGACCAAGCCTTGAAGGACTCTACTCATGATTGGTCGGTTGACAGTCTGACTTGGAATCTGCAACTTTCACTCTGTGAGTCCTGTCTGTGAGCCAATTTCCAACCCACCTAGTGATGGAAGGATTGATGCCTAATTTGGTGAGTTTATCAATGATACCTGAGTAGGGAATGGTATCAAATGCCTTGGTCAGGTCGAGGTAGGCTGTATGCACTGCCTTACCCTCACCCACAGCCTTGGTAACTGCCTCAAAGAAGTCAACCAGGTCCAGCAGGCAGGCTCTCCCCTTGACAAAGCCAAACTGTGTGGGGTCAAGAGTTTGGAGATTGCCTATATCTTTGTTAAGCAGGTCCATGATGATGCGCTCCATAGCTTTGCATGTCAGACTCATCAGACTAATGGGGCAATAGTTCCCAGGGTCTGTAGTTGCTCCCCTTTATGGAGCAGGATGACTGTAGCAGTGCACCATTCATTGGGGACATAGCCTGAGGTAAGGCTGTGATTGAGCAGGGCACACAGATGTGGTGCCAGTTCATTTTGTAGCTCATGTAGGATGCATCCAGGGATATTATCAGGTCCCATGGGTGCTGTATTCTTGGCTTTGGACAATGCACCTTTTACCTGTGCTGCAGAAATGGTGGGTACCAGATTTTCTTCTGGTATTGTGATAGGGCCCTTGTGGAGGGGGTAAAGTTGGCACTGAATCTGTCGGCCAGTATGTTGGCTATATCTGTTGGCTCAGTATAGGAGGTGCCATTGTGCAATAACTCAAAGCAAATATGGGTATTCCCTTGGAGGTTTTTGATATAGCTATAGAAGGCTTTGTTGTTGTTTTTGGTGTCAGCCACAATTCTGCCTTCATAGCTGGCTTTAGAGGATCTCAGCTTTTTGTTGAGGCTGATACTGGAGATTTTCCAGTCTTGTGACTTCATTTTCTTTTTTCACCAGTTTCTTCCTTCTGTTGTAGAGTTTATTGATGGCTGGGGACCACCAGATTGGCTTCCTTTTTTGGAGGAGACCGTCTTAGTTCTATTTGGTATGACATGGTCTATGCATTTGTGCACATGCTTGTAGAGTGCATTGGTGTATGATTCAGCAGTCATGTAGCTATTTTCCATTGGCGTGGGTGCCGAGAAGTTAGCCACCTCTGTTTTTAGGAGCCCAAAGTCGGCTTTAGAGATGTTTTTCAGGATGGTCACCTTAGCGGAGGTTGTAGGTGAGATGGAGATTTCCATGGTGAACAGTTTGTGGTCGGATTTGATCAGGGAGGAATTGACTAGAGGTTTGGAGCAATGGTATCCCATGTTGGTGATAACCAGGTTGAGGATGTTGCTTCCTCTAGTGGAGGTCAGAATGAGCTGGTCCAGGGCATTGGAACTGATAAATTCCAGAAAGCATTGGGCCTGTATATTGGTACTTGAATAGTTTTCCCAGTTGATGGAAGGGTAGTTGAAGTCACCTAGTATGTGAGTATTGACCTTGACAGATTCCAGGGTGCTTAGGAACTTGAAGTGAGAGTCTAAGGACATGTTTGGGGTTCTGTAGCAGGCTATGACTTGTATTGCTGTCTTACCCAATGTTAGTTGTACCTAAAGTATCTTGGATGCATCATGCTGGGCTACCAGTCTAGAGGTGTGCATATCCTTTAATAATATGGAGACACCACCACCTTTGGAGCTTCTGGATGTATTCTGGGGCCAAAAGATATGGAATGAGTTGTAGCCTGGGAGCGCAGGGGTGCTTTCTGCTTCTTTAAACCAGGTCTCCATTACAGCACATATGTCGACATTCTCCATTTTGAGGAGAGCTTCGAGTGAGAGCATCTTAAGATTTAGACTTCTAGCATTGAGCAGCATGACCCTCAGATTGCATTTGTTTGTAGCTGTTATGGTAGAATTTTGGTCTTTGGAACACTGCCTAAAAAGGCACTATAAGGGTGGCAAGAGCCTAAGCCAGTACCCGGAATCCCAGGGGTGACAGATGCAGGGCATCTCTCGCAAAGCATTGAGGTCTGTCAATCATGTCATCCCAGGCAGACAGATACTGGATCCCCTTAGAATGACAGCAAAAACTTAGCCAATTATTGAAGTCAATCATTTTCTGCTCGTACTGTGGTATAATTCTGGGTGATGGTAGAATACTGCTCAGGGCTAGGGTCATGCCTGCCTGGGACAATAATCCAAGCGTTCCATCACATCTCTTTTCATGTAGTCCAGGGAGGTATTAATTCTACTCAGTATAATTGGGTACCCTTGTAAGAGACTAAGAATAGCTAGCATTGGAGTATTCTGGTGGCAGTACCTACCTTATAGTCTGGGCAGAAGGGGGTATAGCTGGTACTTCTGTGCCAGCCTTTCCCAGGGTTGTGTGTGTGTGTGTGTGTGTGTGTGTGTGTGTGTGTGTGTGTGTGTGTGTGTGTGTGTGTGTGTGTGTGTGTGTGTGTGAGTGTGTGTGTGTGTGTGTGTGTGTGTGTGTGTGTGTGTGTGTGTGTGTGAAAAATCAAATCTCAAAGAGTGTGTGTGTCAGCTATTTAGAGCAGGGACAGAGAGCACTGGTTTCACAGACAGGGTGGTGGAGGACTTGGCTTGGAACACTCAGCTGAGGACTCAACTCTACAGCTTTATCAATGGGGAGTCTTAATGGGGCTTTGGAGAGAGAGAGAGAGAGACTGAAGGAAACCCAGCCCCTGGACTGAATGTGTTCCCTGTGTGATCTTAAGGGAAATTGTGCTTGATGTAGAGATCTGCATCTGAAAATACTGTGTGTATCTATTTTTGTTCCAAGTGAACATCCCTCTCCAGTGTCAGTGATGAGCATTAAATCTACTTGATTACTGGCTCAGAGAAGGGACATCACATACCCCAAAAGCAGTTTCTCCTTTCAATTATCTTGAAGGCAATCAATTCTGAACACATAAATATCCAGTGTGGTGCAAACCATGAACCTAGTACTGTACTAACAATTGAACATGTAAAAAAATGTTGTCTGGGGATTAAACCAAGGGCCCTTCACAATTTGTGCAGTCACTTTTTAGTGTGTATTTGTCTAAACACATCGCACATACCCCAGAGATTCATAACTAAAGAGATTACAGCCTAAAGATTCTCAACTAAAAGGACAGGCTTGAAGCTTTATTCCTATACTTTGTCTTTTATAGACTCCTGTGTGGTGATTTATATGTAGGATTCCATGCTGTTTAGGTCCTAAACCTATTTGATTTTCTAAAATCTTGAATTACCATCATACAATCCTTACAATTCACAGTTTTTGGCACTGTTCTTCAGGTCATTAACACTATTATATATAGTGTCTAGGAGCGGCCTTAGGTCAACTGGTGCCCTAGGCAAAAGGGCTCCACGGCGCCCCCCACCACACCACCCAGTGCCCCCATCCTGGTCTACCTACATTATATAAATACTGGAAAAGTGCCCTTGCTAGAGCGGCGCCCTAGGCGACAGCCTAGTTGGCCTATGCCTAAGGCCGGCTATGTCTAGAGGATCATGTAATCATGCTGCTATTTCATCTTTCTCCTCTTCAAGGAAAGCCATTGGGTTAAATACTTTTAAGGCTTCTTCCTTGGCTTCATATGGGAATGCAGCAGACTGTATAGACATTTCATTTAATCTATTTTCAGAGAGGAATACATCTGGTTTCTGGATCCAAAGTTCCACTTTTCTGTGAGAGAATTCCTGATGGTTGCAGTATACTTTACTCACTTCTCCAGATATAGTCCTCCACTCTGACACCACCTGATGTAGCCTAACCTCTATGAGGCCTTTACACAGACTGAACCTTCTAGAAAAAATGTGTGCCACATTACATTCAACTTTCTAGAGCTAACTAGTACATTAGCATTTAATCCTATAAGTCCAGTGTAAGCATTGCCTGGACATAGCATAAGGACAGTGCAGAGGAAGGCAGCAACCATGCAACATGTTTTTTTCCCAGCAGTCATGTACAGAGAGACTTCAAACGTAGAATAGTCATGAGAAAATGAGGAGGAAGAGAAGGAGGTCATAACAGAAGTATCTAAGTACCTCAAATGAATCGATCTATTGTTTCAAAAAGAGTATGAGAACAAGAAGTCACAATCTGAATATGTAAATCGTGAATTGCTTGTGTATCATGTTTACATTGCTTGCTGGGATAGATTCTGACTCCTCAGAGATCCTGTATCATATAAAGAGGGTATTAGAAAGTCAATGTAAGAGGAAAAGGAAAGAAGGAATGCTGGAAGAAAGGAAGGATGGAAGAAAAAATAAAAGTAACTTTTTCCAAACTGGTGGTGGATGATTGCAGCAGCCTTCTTGAAGAAGTGCTAGCGTGATAAACAGTTACATAATTCAAGAAAACGTTAAGATGGCAAAGTAAAGAAGTAAGCTGTTGGTTAGCTAGGTTGTACATCTTATCCAAAAGGCAAGGAAGTGGAGATTAGGTATGAGAATCAGTTCTTATCTATCATCAAAGGCCAAGATTCTTTTAATCACTGTGGCTTGATTTTAATAAACCATGCATCATTTCTATTTGTACCAGACAGAAGTCCTTTTGCTGTTCTTAATTTATAGGTAGAATGTAACTACTTTTCTCTGATAAAAATTTGAAGGAGTGTTTGTACGATGCTGAATCAGTGTGTTAAAAAGTTTCACACTTTTAATGCCATTTAAAAACTTTTCATCTTCCTGGATAGCCAGTATCAGCATCAGTATTCTGAATAAAGTCTTAGACTTTGGTCATATGAATTAATGAAATGAGTGGGAACATATTTGTTGGGATAACATGCTGCTATGGGCATAGGAAGACGTACAGCCTTCAGTCTTATTCATCCCTTTATAATTTCTGGATTCTTCTGATGCAGACTCAGGAATGACAGTATGCCTTACTGATGTAGTTGGGCTTATTCACTACTTGTTTTACCTACCTGTTACTTAATGATTTACATATTATTTCACGCATTGTACGTCCTTTGATTACTGTTATTTCTCTCATTGTACTTCCTTTGATTACTGTTATTTCTCTCATTGTACTTCCTTTGATTACTGTTATTTCTCTCATTGTACTTCCTTTGATTACTGTTATTTCTCTCATTGTACTTCCTTTGATTACTGTTATTTCTCTCATTGTACTTCCTTTGATTACTGTTATTTCTCTCATTGTACTTCCTTTGATTACTGTTATTTCTCTCATTGTACTTCCTTTGATTACTGTTATTTCTCTCATTGTACTTCCTTTGATTACTGTTATTTCTCTCATTGTACTTCCTTTGATTACTGTTATTTCTCTCATTGTACTTCCTTTGATTACTGTTATTTCTCTCATTGTACTTCCTTTGATTACTGTTATTTCTCTCATTGTACTTCCTTTGATTACTGTTATTTCTCTCATTGTACTTCCTTTGATTACTGTTATTTCTCTCATTGTACTTCCTTTGATTACTGTTATTTCTCTCATTGTACTTCCTTTGATTACTGTTATTTCTCTCATTGTACTTCCTTTGATTACTGTTATTTCTCTCATTGCATTTAATTCACATTTTTGTCTGTTGTAATTACCATTCCTTGAGACCTTTGTTATGATCAAGGAAGGTCCATGAGCACAGTATTGTTACCTGATTATATACACTGGATATAAAAATTGTACACTGTTAAAATGCCAAGGCTTTGTGATATAAAAAAATGAGACCACAATAAATCATTTCAAAACTTTTCCCACATTTAATGTGACCTATAACCTGTATAATTCAATTGAAAAACAAACAAATCTGTTAGAGGGAAAAATATAAAAAATAAAAAACATACAATAAGCTGGTTGCATAAGTGTACACACCCTTAAACTAATACTTTGTTGATGTACCTTTTGCTTTAATTACAGCATTCAGTCTTCTTGGGTAGGAGTCTATCAGCATGGCACATCTTGACTTGGCAATATTTGCCCACTCTTCCTTGTAAAAGCACTTCAGATCTGTCAGATTGCATGGGCATCTCTTCTGCACAGCCCTCTTCAAGTCACTCCACAGATTTTTTATTGGATTTAGGTCTGGGCTCTGGCTGGTCCATTCCAAAACTTTAATTTTCTTCTGGCGAAGCCATTATTTTGTTGATTTGGATGTATGCTTGGGATCACTGTCATGTTGAAAGGTGAAATTCTTCTTCATATTCAGCTTTCTAGCAGATGCCTGAAGGTTTTGAGCCAAAAGTGACTGGTATTTGGAACTGTTCATAATTCCCTCCACCTTGGCTAAAGCCCCAGTTCCGGCCAAAAAATTCAACCTTGGTCTCATCAGACCATAACACACTTTCCCACATGTGTTTGAGAGACTTGATGTATTATTTTGCAAATTTTAGCTAGGCCTGGATTTTTTTGTGTGTAAGAAAAGGCTTCCATCTTGCAACCCTACCCCATAGGCAAACATATGCAGAATACGGGAAATTGTTGTCACATGTAGTATACAACAAGTACTTGCCAGAAATTCCTGCAGTTCCTTCAGTGTTGCTGTAGGTCTCTTGTCAGCCTCCCTGACCAGTTTTCATCTTGTCTTTTCATCAACTTTGGAGGGATGTCAAGTTTTTTCCAAAGTCACTGTTGTCCCATATTTTCTCCACTTTTTGATGACTGTCTTCACTGTGTACCATGGTATATCCAATGCTGTGGAAATTTTTTGTACCCTTCTCCTGACTGATAGCTTTCAACAATGAGATCTCTTTGATGCTTTGTAAGCTGTCTGTGAACTATGGCTTTTGCTGTAGCAGGCAACTGAGTAAATGTCAAGAAAATCCTATGAGGACAGCTGAACTTTATTTGGGGTTAATCAGAGTCTCTTAATTGATGGCAGGTGTGTACCCAAGAAAACTGAACCATGTAATTAAAGCAAAAGGTGCTTCAACAAAGTATTAGTTTAAGGGTCTGCACACTTATGCAACCAGCTTATTGTACATTTTTTATTTTTTATATTTTTCCCCCTAACAGATTTGTTTGTTTTTGAAATTATTTATTGTGGTCTCATTTTTTATATCACAAAAACTTGGCATTTTAACAGGGGTGTGTACACCTTTTATATCCACTGTAGGTAAATTATTTGTCTAATTAACCAGTTGACAGCCACATTTTTTTCTTAAATCACACTTTGAAGTATATAAAACACTGAGAAGAGTGCTCATTTATTTAACCTCAAGTTGGGGACAATCAGTTATCATTCAGTGCAAGCATAACAATTAAACACATGAAAATTGCCTTCATCTTTATTGTTCATAATGAATAAGGTTATAAACTGCATCCAAGACAGAGAAGTAGCTTGGAGCTTTTCTTCCTTGGCCTCTACTGAAAACGGACTCATTCTGGCCCAGTAGACCTCCCGGTAAACAAATGCAAATAAATAAATAAATAAATGCATCAATAAGTAATGCACCCAACTGTACTTTTAGAAAAAACTTAATATCTGCTTCTAGACCACCACGTTGTTTTAAACCTTTGTTTATTATATAATGACAGACAAATTAAAAATAAACTTAAAAAGATACATTTTCTTAAATCATTCTTTTTTTCTCCATGGCATTAAGGCACATATGTTTGTCCATTCTGTGTCATGATCAGCAGTCCAGCAAGTACTACAGGGAAAAATGCTTTCAGAATCAGTGATGATAAAATGAACTTGCTGGACAGCATACCCATTTGTTTTTAGTTACTCTAAAATAGACATCTGGAAGTGTAAAGACGTGGAACAGAATAAATAGTTCCCCTATGAAACTAAGAGATGATGTTATGCTTTTTTCCCAATACTCAGCAGAGCAAGCTGAGATACTTTGCACATTGTAGGCTGTATTATATTGCTGTCATTGTTGACAAGGGAATTTGACCTGGCAGTATTTTAAATTAACGATACATACAATTCATATTTTGTACATACTGAATGCTTGTGATTTTACAAGAAATCCATATACTTCTTATATCTTATGCAACACTTCTCTAAAGGCACCACTGTGAATATTTGCATTCTTTCTGAAATCAAATGAATTTGTATTGATACAGTGTATGTAAAAATGTTCCATATTTTACAGAGCTACAGATTATATTCTATTTCTTGTACATTATATTTTAAAAAATTATGATTCTGGTAGCCATTGATAATGAATACTGACATGCACTGCATAGCATAAACATCACATCTGACTATGTATTGCAAAACCTGCTAAATATTATTCTCTGTCAAATTTTTGTAACGATTTTTTTTGTAACTTGTTCTGGAGCTTTTTTCCCCAGACGCCTGCTGAAAATGGACTTCCACCCAGATGGACTATCCTGTTAAACAAAAGTAAAATAAATAAAAATTTATGATGCTGAATACAGCTTTTACAAATAGTAGTATGACCCTGAGTAAGCTGGGTAGGGAGAGGGCTAAGAATGCAGGTACAATGCAACAAGGAGCATAAATCTAAATGCAAACATACAACCTTCATGTGGAGATGAATCCTTCTTACTTCAGACCACACACCGTGGCTAGTAATATCTGCCACTCCTAGAAGGCATAGAGCTGTTCCTAAAAATGGAATGTTGTGGTATTCATACCTTTCCCCCACTAAGCAAAGACAAAAAAGAAACATCCAGCACCTGTATGCAGAGATATATGCTTGCTTTCACTATTGGCGCCATGCAAAATATGTTAAATTCAAACCTGTCCACAACTGGTTAATAAAGGAAGGGAACTATCTGAGCAATGATTGTTTCGACATTGAAGAAAGATTTTCATGGCTGAATTTTTTTGTTACAAAGTTTTGTGATTGCTGGTTTTACTCAAGGCAAACAGTTTATACAGAAGTCTCAATTAACTAGTTTTTGGTTTCTCATGAAACACAGATCCATGTCATATTTATAAAGACAAATGAGTGTATGCAAGGACACATGCTTGCACACACACACACGCACACAAGCACACACAAATTCACAGATATATACACACTTTCCCTATCTTTTAAGTTACAAACAAATTGTTCTATTTTCATGCAGTTTTTTAAATCTGTATTTAAGCATTGTGAATAGAATTCATATGTGTGCAGTTACTAAACTTGCAAAAGATTTGAGCCCAAACCACAACATTTGACGCATACTTCTGTGTAATTGTCTTAAACTGATTGCTAGTAAAGTTGCTGGTAAAAGACGTATAAGAAATACCTTTCAAGTTTTATTTACTTTTGCAGAAAGTGAGATGAGCAGTGCATGCAAGTCTATTGTACAACAATTTACTTTATATTTTCTTCAAAGCATAATTTATAACAATTTGCTAATTAGATATCACACATGGCCAAACCAACAGTCTGAAATTGTTAAACGGAAAATATTTCTTCAAGTATTTTACTAATTGGAAATTATTATAACTTAGACAGTCAAAACTATTTTCCTATTTGGCAGGCAAATTTTCCTGTAAAACTTAAGTAATGAATAATGTAAGCAATATAATATTACTTAGTCTTTGCACTAAACAGAATTATATTATTTGGTAAAGTAGAAATGAAATAGAAGCCATGGAGTGCTTTAAACAGCCAGACAATTTGATTTTCAAATAGGAGACAAGATGTCTAACATACATACATACATACAAATGTTTCAAGCACAGGCATTAATGCCCTTCTAGCTTGCCAATATACCAAAACACTTATTCCCATAATAAGTATCCAGGCTGATCTTAAAAATATCTAAACTAGCACTTGCTTTAATGTAATTTGGTAGTCTGTTCCATGCATCAACTGATCTGTCAGAGACCCAATTAGTACGCTTCTCATTCCTATAGAATCTACATAGGTTGTCTGATGATTCTCTAATACATTTTGATAAACCCAAACATTCCCAGAGGTAGTTGTCTCTAAATGCCCTATATACTTGAATTAGATCTCCTCTTAGATATCTGAAAGAAACACTGTACGAGTTCACATGTTTTTGTCTTTCATAATAACTTAAATGTTCACATCCATGGATGCCCTTGGTATATTTATGCTGTACTTTTTCCAGTTTAATCATGCTTGTTTTCTTGTATAGTTTCTATATTGTTATTTCATACTCAAGTTTGGGTCTAATGTAACTAACAAACAATGACTTCATCATTTTTGATTTCCTAGACTTTATAAATCTTTTTATACAACCTACAGTTCTATAACTATAATTAACCAATTAGTTGATACGATTAGAAAATCATATAGCTGAATCTATCCATATACCCAGGTCCTTAAATGAGTCTACAGTTTCAATCACTGTGTGCTGTATTAAATATTTACATTTCAATTTATGCCTAAAAATCTCCGATGCTTAGTTTTTGATGTATTTATCAGCATATTATTCTCCTGTGCCCAAATGGTCAATTTAGTCAAGTTATTTTGTAGACATGCCTTATCTGTAACACATGTAATCAGTTTACCCAGTTTCAGGGTTGTCTGCATATAGACTGTAGAACACCTCAGATGAAAAAGTTAGATCTGAAAGATACACTCTAAACAAGTAAGGGCCTAGGACAGAGCCCTGTGGGACATCCTGACCGTAACCAAGGATTTCACCTGTCCAGTTGCTGTATGATACTTGCCATGTCCTATTTGTAAGCCATGCAGCTATCCATCTTATCAAGAGTACATCAATACTTAGTTGTACTAATCTCTTGATCGGTGTTTTGTGTATGACTCTGTCAAATGCTGAAGTTAAATCTATATAAATTATATCACGACACAATTTTTTATTCATATTATTATATTGTTATAGAACATCATTTTACAGGTGATAATAGATCTGTTTTCAACATATGCATGCGGATATATGGTTTCACATCTCAGCCTATCCAGTTCTGACAATAACTTATCCAATATTACCTTCTCCATTATTCTTCCACAACAAGAAAATAGACTTAAGGGTCTATATGACTCTGGGTTTGTCCTACTACCCTTTCCACTTGAAGACAGGTTTAATAAGCCAATGTCTCCAATCTTGAGGAATCTCCCCATATTTGTATGACATAGTGAATAATAGATATAATGGTACCGTAAGTTCTTGCTGATATGTTCTCAGGTCATTGTTACTAATTCTGTCTCCTCCCTGTGCTTTGTTTGGATCCAGATTGCACAGTTCTTTGTCAATATAATCTGATTCCAGTATCTGGGTTTACCTGGATGTCACTCAGACAATTTATCACCCCTTCTGTGGAGCCAAATTGTTCTGCATAAGATTTGGTATCTATATCTATAATCTGTTGTGTCTGAGAATAAATTTTAGAATCTGCACAGTTTATCAATTTGTGTGCATCTACTCAATCCACATCTTATGTATCTATAAAAAGGTTTCTTATTATGCTCAATAGCTTTATATAAATTTTCTTCAAATTTTTCTTGATCTTGTCTCATATGAAACTTAATCTGTTTGTCCAGCTTATTTACTTCAGTTTTCAAAGTTGTAGTTCGACCTGTCTTCCATTTTTTTATATTTTCTGTCTCTCACCTTAATCAGATATCTTGTTCTTATGGAAATATATCCCCCTGATGTTGTATGCCTAGATCCTGATGTTAAACATTTTTTTTATTTTTTGCACTCAAACGATTTCTCTTTCAAAACTTTCCACATTCCATCTGCAGTTTTTCCACTGAAACCTCACTCCAGTTAGTTTTATATAGTAACTGTTTTGCTTCCATATAATCTGTAATTAAACTTCTGTGCGTTAGTTTAGATTTCAGTTTGGCAGAATTATCTAGCAAAAAATTAACCTTTATAACCCCATGATCACTGCACATCAATGGTGGTAAAACTTGACTTTAGGTAACAGTAATTTCTTTAGGAACATAAACAATGTCTAGTATGTTCCGTCCCCTGGTAGGTTTTTTTACAATCTGAAGCAATTGTTGTTCCTGAATATATGTTGTGAATAATTTCCTTACTAACACTGTTGAATCAATATTATTCCAGTCTGTTTCTGGTAAATTTAAGTCCCCAGCTAATATTACTCTTCCCTCCTGTGTTTCATGTAAAAAATGTATGAATTCCTCTAGGTCATCTGCACTTGACTTTGGTGGTCTGTACACTCCAACAATTGTTATATGTTCCAGGGTTGTCTTTATTGTCACAGTTACACAGTCTATAGTATTGGTGTTATCATTGAACATGTAATAATCACAGGTCTCATAGCTATCTTTAATCCCTATCATACCTCCACCTGACTTTTTGTTGGAATGTCTGTTACAGTAAAAATATTTATACTGTGACAGAAATGGTTTCCAGCCATTGTTCTTTAGCCATGTTTCACAAACAATAACAACATCAGTGTTGTGGGAATGTAACAAATTTTCCAATAAAAAAAAAAAACGTTATTATTAATGCTCCTAGCATTAACAACCATCAGAGATGCATCAGATGTTGCTATCTGTGAAATGTTAAATTCTTGACCTGGCAAAAATCCTGCCTAGTTTGTCAAATATTGCAAAATATCTGCTGCAAAAATTATCTTCCCTGATCTTGACAAATGCACGCCATCCTATCTGAACACGTGTGTCCAAAACTAGGCTTGGATGCTCTACACATTTCCATTTTTTAAAACGGACATTTTTCCATGTAGGTATTTACCCCAAAAATCTTTTCATTCACAGTGACCTGACTATACTTTCTATAGGTGATTTGTGAAAAATACATCCAAACACCAGTATAAGCTATACTATCTAAGAATGCTGTCAGTTCTCTACTAACAGAGAGTCTAAGACACTGTTGCTTGGATTTAGATACAGTTACACATCATGGTAGCTAATTTAACATGCACCAGGATGGGGCAAACCAAGCACTTACTGAACGTGATTGCAAAAAGCCAAGAAATCCTACAGCCCACAAAATATGCAAATGATAGTATAATGACATAGAAGTCAGAGACACCAATAAATAATGGCAACGGTATATGCAAATGAGGGCAAACAATATGACAGAGTGATTCAGAGATGTATATATTTCATGTGAAGAGAAGCAACTGCCAGATTTGTTGACCTCAGTAAAATCTTGGACTTATAGGCGGCAAACCATGAAAACATGCATGGGGTAGCCCTACATTACCCAGGATGTTTATGCAAGAGTCTATTGCCACTGCTGGTAGTCATAATATGCCATCCATGATACAGAAATAATGGACTGCTACCTTGTGGATAGACGAGAAGCTGGTCGATTTGTATTGCCCTCATATACAGGCCCTTGAGATGCATGGACTACTTATCCCTGTGGACATCAAGGTATATGTGGCATTAAGAATACTAGCTAAAGGCACCTTCTAGTGATCAACATGAGACAGTGGATTAAGTTGCTGGATGTAACTAACACCAATGATGCAACTGTGTGGGGGACTGTATACAGAGCATGGTCTAAACTGCCCTATCACAGACCCTAATTACTGCTGAACTTGTGTTTGGCCCCGCTAAAGGCCTGCTTCTGCTATCTTAGTTTATCTAGTAGTGCACTGCAGTATGACCCTGCAACGTATAGTAAAATGTGAAGTGTTACACATGTGAAGTGTTACACAACATGGTCATACGCAGACAGTTGTAGCCAGTCTGAAATATTCAAAAGGAGGAAGACCTAGCATCAGCAACTGAGGAGGTGCCTAAGGAGGAGTTTGGGAAGGAGCCAACTGCAGGGAATGACTATGATAGACAGAGACAGATGCATTATACAGTGACATTGGGTAAGAGTCAGGGGCTGGTTCATAATTATGGGCTAGAATGAGCAGTGCATACAACATAAAAATGATTCATGAAAACCTGCTCCCAGGCTGTGCTACACCATGCATAGACTGGCCACAATGTGCATCAGACATAAGCTACCCGGGTAACAGATGTCATGGGAATGATAATATTAAGAAAAAATACTCTGGCGTTTTATATATATATATATATATATATATATATATATATATATATATATATATATATATATATCAGATGGCATTTTATTTTTGTAATGACCTACCAATAATTTCTATTTTCTTTTTTGCAATTAGAGAAGCATCACTTTAGAACTACCAGTCTGTCTTTCTGAAAATACACTTAACTAGCAGTATGAACCTTTGACCTTTTTATGGCCAATTATAACAGGCCGGGCTTATGCTGTTTTAAGATTTTTTGATTATTACAAAGATATCACTTAATATTAATTGGATGTTCATATTTGCTCTAATAAATGACAAACATTTTATTTTTACATCAAATGCTCAGCATTTTGGACAATTTGTCTTAGATACGTTTTATCTAAAATAACAAATGTGTGATACAATCTAAAAATGCATGTTTAGTAAAACAATATATGATGGCACATCTGGCCTTGCAGAAACACTAAATTTGCATCTAAAACAAATTACATAGTACATTTGTAAGCATATACCATTATTAAAGAAATCAGAAATTCACATTTCAGCTCTACTGTGCAAATCACAAACAAACATTACTTATAGATGATCTTAAATGAGTCTATGACAAACCATCGAATGGACAGATTGAAAAAAAAGTCATATGATCTATACCATATAATCGAACAATCAGTCCATCAGAAAAAAAATCCAAACAAAAACAACACCCACATACAGCAGAAAAATGCTTTTGCGGGGGGGGGGGGGGCAAGCTCCCCTGCACCCCCCACACCTCTGCTAATTATTTATACCAACTCAGAAACTGCACTACAGTGGGAAAAGGACAAGTTTCCTGATCCCTACTGTAACGTGATCTCATTCAGAATGGTTCAATAGACTGATTGTTCAATAATATGGTTTCATTCATATGACTTTCAAAATCTGTCCATTCGATCATTTGAAAACAAACCCCAAAACCTCAAAGACCGCACACATCATTGTGCCAGGCTAGCAGTCAGTGGTGCCACTTTCACTGAGCAGAGTTATACAGCAAATTTGCTGGCTGACAAATTTAGCACAAACTTCACCCCCCCCCCCCATTACCCCACTGCCTCCCTCATAAAATACGTAATAGCATAACCCCCAAACTATTAACAGGGAACAGGTCCTGGTAGCACTAGCTAAGGCCAAGACCACAGCCTGACTGGGCCCTGACAGTATTCCGGAATGCCCCTTAAATAGCTTGAAGTATGACCTATCAGGACCACTTGAGTCATTTTTCAACTATAACCTCAAAATAGGCTTTTTTACCATGAGAATGGAAAACTGCACCAGTTATCCAACTTCACAAAGGTGGACCATCAACTGACCCCAGAGCCTACAGACCTATTAGTCAGACTAGTCAAATATGCAAAGCCATGAAATTAATTATCATGTAAATGCTCAACAATGACCCAGACAACCTTCAGACTCTGGACACAACCTAGTCTGGTTTTGTCAAGGAAAAGTCACGCTTACTAAACCTGGTGTACTTCTTTGAGAAGGTCACCAAGGCAACGGATAAGTAGAATGATACATACTGCCTACCTGGACCAGGCTAAGGCATTTGATGGAGTACCGCACTCGGGTATAGTTGACAAACTCACCAAACTGGGTATAAAACCCTACATAAATCCTTGGGTTGCCAGTTGGCTCACAGACAGGATCCGGGAAGTCAGGATTGGTGATACCACCTCCACTAAAAGACTAGTCACCAGAGAAGTACCTCAGGTCTCTATGCTGGGACCATTCCTACAAGGGCCTTTGGCTGACCAAGTTCACAGATGACTGCAAACTGAGAGCTTTCATAGATTCTTCCCATAAAACAAACATCTTACAAGATGGTTTAACACAGATAAATGACTGCTGCCAAAGTCACGGACTAAAACTCTATCCCAAGAAATGCATTATAGTGCCTTTTGGCAAAACTGTCACTCAAGCTAATTATTCCATCGATAAGACGCATCTAAGAGTTGACCCAGTAGTCAGGGACCAGAGAACATATGTAGACAATAATCTGGTCTTTGACCAACATGTGACCATGGAAGTAAGAAAATCATTTTATGTTGACCAACTTATATGTAAGGGCATGGCATCCAGGTCCAAGGAGGTTATAGTGCCACTTTATTCAGCCCTTATCAGACCCACCATTGAGTATAATGCCCCCTTCAGCATCTACCTGGCCAGATCTATACAACAGAACACCCACAAAGGTTCCTTATCAGAAGAATAAAGAGCATAAACACATTGCCCTATATAGATCACCTTACACCACTATGTATATACTCTGTCTCCTAAAGGTTACCGAGAGATAATCTATTCTTGGCATACAAGATATCCTTGAGTCCAACTCTGATGGATCTTTTACACATCTGCAAAATGAGCATCATCAGTACTACTAGATCCAAGGATTTAAATCTTGTTTGTGACATAAGTAAGACATAGTGGTTGAGACAGATATGTGGCTCAGAGAATCCCCATGCTCTAGAAAAGGCTGTCCGTCCATGTGAAGCAAAGTCCATCCCTAACCCTATTTAAGCATAACCTTGACCACTAGATGGGAAATCAAAAATGCACCTCAGATCTAGCCTCATGTCTCTGACAGACTGAGGCAGACAGTAATGCACAAACTAACATACCTCCCCCCCACATAATCTTTGGAGACGTCTTAACATACCCCTCCTAATAAACACCCATGACACATAAGGACACAATTGTGTTAGTTTCCATGGCTAGGCTTATAAAGGCCCTGGTGGTCATTAGCCTATTATATTTCTATGAACCTATGCTATGCCCATGTCTTTATGATACCATGGGTGCAAGGCTTTACTCAGGCTGTTTTGAAAAAAATATATATTGTTATACCTTTCAGCATTTGCTCACTATCTTAGCAATTTGTGCAACTAAGATATTATATTCTGTAACAAAACTAAGTATTGTTTAAGGGCTTAGTATCATTTTCCTGTGCTCTCATTTCTTAATATATATCCTCATTGCAGGAAAATGCAATTCAAAGACATGCTAGCTGCAATGAGGAAAGACCTCATTATCAGCCAATTTACAAGTCTGTGGATTACTCTTTATTGCCATGAGTACAAATCAGCATTTTCCCACAGTAGCCAACACTGGCGGCCCATACATCAGTTTGGCAAAGACAGCCCACCCATTCACTGCTCCATAAACCTGCACACATTCAAACATACACACACACATACACATATACTCCTGCACCCGACATACTTCTTACCTGTCCCTAAGTTGACAGAACATCTCCATTGTCTGTTCCTGAGATTGCCTCTTCCCTCGGAAATCATGTCTCCTTACATCCTGTCAGTAATGCCAGACATTAGTATTTCATACTTCCTAGTTATCATAAAGTGCATTGTGATGCTACACATGTTGCTCTATTAACTTTTTAAGTAAGTCCCAGTAATACTTTAAATATTCCCCCTGGTGACATCTAGTGTTCCTCCTACCATTGTACAGAAAGCAACCCCCCCACACATACACACCCACATCCTTCTCAAACTGTCCCTGATTTTACAGGACACTCCTTCTGCTGCCTCTTAAAGGTGCCCTGTCCCTCATAACTTGTGGACTGTTTCTATTATTGAATAATGCCAGCCATTATACTTTCAGACTTATTAACACATTAAAAAAAAAAATCAGCTATTACACTAACTAAATAGTGGTGTGGGTTAAGGCTTTGTGATGCTACACATGTTGCTCTATTAACTTTTTAAGTAAGTCCCAGTAATACTTTAAATATTCCCCCTGGTGACATCTAGTGTTCCTCCTACCATTGTACAGAAAGCAACCCCCCCCACACATACACACCCACATCCTTCTCAAACTGTCCCTGATTTTACAGGACACTCCTTCTGCTGCCTCTTAAAGGTGCCCTGTCCCTCATAACTTGTGGACTGTTTCTATTATTGAATAATGCCAGCCATTATACTTTCAGACTTATTAACACATTAAAAAAAAAATCAGCTATTACACTAACTAAATAGTGGTGTGGGTTAAGGCTCCTGCTTGACAAACTGCTACCTGTAGCAAGGATGTACAGGTTGAAACCTCCCCCCATTCACTTATGTTTTTTTTTCCAAACACTTAGGTAATATTTTAGAATTTTCTCTGGTGTTGAGTGGTGGCACAGAGGACTAACATGCAGTGTGTAAGTACCATGATACAGGGTTTGATATTTGTAAGTGTCTTTAGAACACAATACATAGACTATCCCTGGTGGCTAGTGTTCCCATGTCTTTTGTGCTACAAAACTTTGTCAATTATTTTTAAGGCACAATATGAGTTATTCCTATTGGCTACTGTCACCTCTCCCAAGATTTGATCATTTGTCTAGAGAAGTCTGGAGGTATGACAACCACCAACACACACACACACACACACACACACACACACAAATTCATTAATTCATGCATACACACACATACACACGTGCACACACAGACACAAATTCACTCGTTCATGCATACACACACATGCACACACACACACACACACACACACACACACACACACACACACACACACACACACCCCTCCCAACCTAGCCCTTAACTAATCCCCCGATTGTAACGTCCCAGGCATACACACACACACACACACACACACACACACACACACACACACACACACACACACACACTCACCTTACACCAGTCATATCTCTACATACGCTCACGCATGCAGCCGCACATGCATACACAGATAGACACACACAAACACACACACACGCAGACACACACACACACACACACACACACACACACACACACACACACACACACACACACACACACACACACACACACACACACACACACACACACACACACACACACACACACACACACACACACACACACACACACACACACACACACACACACATAGACGCCAACACTACCGGTCTGCTAAACTCCCCTGTACTTACCTCTAACATAATCAGATGAACATGAGCTTTTGGCCATGTTTATCAACATGGGCTGTTGCTGTAACTTAAGTACACAGACATTTCTGGGGGGAAGAGCACATGACTAATTAGCATAGGGTGCTGCCCTGGAATGCCTCATTATTATTTAATATGGCTGTAATGATAACCCACCGTAGAGCTGCATCATAAAGTAGTACAACTCTGTGGTAGAGTTGTCTCTGAATCTGAAATGGTTATCACAAAGTGTACATCAAACTCACAACTTGTGGCAACCTTTCCTGAATTCAACTGAGTCTATTTTTGTAGTCTGTTGTACAATGCCATGAGCCTGATTCTCATATTGTTGCTGTTTTTTAACCCTTTCCATAAAAATGTGTATCATGTGAACTATTTCTCTGTCCAACATATCTTCCAAACATTACCCATATTTCCTGACTTGCTGTTTCCATTTTATCAGACTCAGTGAGGCTGGTATGTACTACCTTGGAAATGGACCTCCTAGAAGCTACCATACTGACATTAGGCCACTTCTTCTGATGTTTGAATCATAGAGCCCTGATGCTGCTTTATTTCTTTTTCAGTATCCTCCCCTCCAAATTACTGCGACATCTCCAAAAAAAAAAACAGTTTATCATTCATATAGTCATTCAATTCTCATTTTTATTTTTCTCACAATGATTCAAATCCTCATTGGTAGTTTTGAGTTTCTCATTTATATTCTGAACAAGACATGATACTTTAGTGTTAGCAAGGTCATCCTAAAGCTAATGATGGATATCTTTTCTTTCTGCTTTCAACTTCTTTTGTTTAATTCTGTATTTTCAACATCTATATCAATTTCTGGGGCATCTGCATGCAGCACTTATTGATATTAACCAGTACATTCATCCATCTCTTCTTGCAGGGTGAAAGTTGTTTTCTTAAGCAATTTTGTGTTATGTACAGTTTCAAAAACTTCTTCAGGGTTATGATATCAATCTGAGCAATTAGTTCCTTTATTATAAACTTTTAGTTGGCACACAAATCATTTTATCACACGAGGGTCTATAAGAAATATTAGGGACCAATACTTCAAAGACGTCCAAATTTATTTTATTATGCTGATTGCACGTTACAGTAAAAAGTGAATTCTCATTTTCATCTAGGTTTGATATACTCTCATGTTTTTTCTGGACATTGTTGTATCCCTTTCCCTTCAAAGCTCCTAGAATATCTTCGATATTAAAATTTCTGAATAGCAGACTTCACAAATACCTACAATCAAAAATAAGAAAATGACTAAATATCATCAAGGAATTTATGTTCTTATACCTCAACTCACCTTCAGGGAGTTATGCAACACAAAACATCAAGCAAACAATAACAAACAAGACTATGAGGACAGATGTTCCAGTTTTCTTCATGATTTAGACCTAGAGCTAAAAGTTAGTGTTAGTATGCTTTTTCCATAACACCAACCATTTAATACTTTAACTCCTCTGATGCTATTTATTTTTATTTATTTATTTATTGTCAATTGTTTACCAGGATAGTCCAACTGAGTAGTGCACTTTTTCAGCACACGCCCTGGGAGAAAAGCTTCATTATACAGACATCATGGACATCATTTGCCTAGTTTCATCATTTCCAGTCATGTTACGTCTTGTTTCTTTAAGAATGTTAGCTTTTAAATCATTAGCAGAGCCAAAATGCAATATAAAAACTGTATGACCCCACTACTTTCAAGGCATCTATTTTAAATGTCCCTGACATGCTTCTACAACCTAACCTACATTTTCTTTTGGTCTCACCAATATTAGGTTATATGGGAAGATCAGGACAATAATCACAGAAATAAAATGTACTATATTAGAAAACATGAAAACTAATAGTTATATTAAAATAGCTCTCTATAAAACAACATATAGAATATAACCCACAGGGATAAATTGCCCTGTGAGGTTCTCTGAAATATATAATGATACTTCTGGGTCCTGAATAATGTCCTAACATGTCTCTGCAACCTGGTAAATGTATGCTGCAAAGAGTATAAACTAATATTAAATGTACTTTAAATAAATATACAATAAATATTATTAATATTATATTATCTCCACTATTGCATGGTTTTGCACAAGACAAAACATAAGGTAACAGTAAATGGACAGAAAATATGTTACTAGCATACCGTTTTTCATTTGCATTGAAACTGTAGCATGGTACAGCATTTTTAACAATTTGCTGGGAAGTAGGGGTAGAGTAAACTGAAGAGAGGAGGAAACAAATAATGAACACAGGATTAAGAATTAACTGTTATTGTATGGAATACATATAGGAGACTCCCCTGGGGTTCCTTGAGACTAAACTACTCATGTATGAAATAACCTGTAATATTAACTTTAGTAGCAGCTCATGTCCAAAATGACCAGAAATAAACCACCTACAAAGCACTAAAAAAGCATTTTTTTGCATTGAAGCATCCGTCATTTATCCCACATGCCCTTCATTATATATACTAAATGTAGTACTGCACTGACTCAGGGAAGAGACAAATATTTTTCAAGTATATGCTTTCCACTCTGCTGTTTCTATTATTGGCTGCCCATTTCACAGGATAAAGCTCCAGGCAGTTAGAAGAACAATACTTTTTGTTTAGTCTCCTCAAACCTCACTTTTATTGGCCCGGCCCACAGTACCCAATGCCCACACTGGGTCTACCTGAGACTCTCTAGCCCCCCCTCAGACTTATTCCATGTTTTGCTGGGGCTGGTCATGGATCCAGAGCGTGTCCTGGGGGCTCCGCCCTATCTGTGCTTCCATCCAGGTGGTATTTTTTTCTTTTTGACCTACCCACTCCCTTTCCTTGCCCCCCCCATGCTTTTTGTTTACACCTAGGTTGAACACCCCTGTTTGGACCACACCTCTCCTTTGAGAGCATATCACTGAGTGCCCTCCCATCTGGGATTGGCACACCCATCCTTTCCCTGCTACACTGGCAGTCACTCAGGTTGGCTGGGCCGTAGTTAGGGCTTTATCCCTCTACTCCACTGTAGTGGCCTAGAGGAAACAATAATTCAGTATAAGTTGTGTAAGCAAATACAACCCAAGGAAAATACGTCCAAGCAATAGATCTCCCTTAGCTTGATTAAAAGGCTTTAGTTTTAGATAGAACTCCCCCTAAAATTTTTTATGATATATATTTTTTTCTTTTTTGTCTACCTACTACTGTGTTTGGCTGTGTTGCTTGTATATCCCCTGTATTCACTTGCACAGCTTCATAGAGTAATTCTAGCTGGGGGACAGTGTATCAGGGGTCAGCTCCACACAGACTTCTTCACTGCCTTAAGATTTTCCTGTGGATCTTCCTTCTACCCCCAGGAACCATCCCACACCACCCATCACATGTAACTCAGTGTGCTTTAACACCCACACCACTTCTCCTGCACCAACTCATCCCATGTAAATCAATGTGTTTTAACACTCACACCACATCTCCTGCACCACCCCATCAAATGTAAATCAGTGTGTTTTAACACCCACACCACCACTCATTCACCATCCTATTACATGTCAATCTCTATGTTTTAACACCTACACCACCTCTACTATACCACCCCATCAAATGTAAATCAGTGTCTTTTAACACCCACACCACCCATCATATGCATGTCAACATGTATTAACACCCCCACCACCTTTCCAATACCACCCATCACAAGTAAATCAGTGTGTTTTAACACCCACACCATTTCTCCTATACCACTCATCACATGTAAATTAGTGTCTTTTAACACCCACACCATCTCTCCTACACCACCCATCACATATAAATCAGTGTTTTTAACACCCACATCACCTCTTCCACACCACCCATCACATGTAAATTACTGTGTTTTAACACCCATACCACCTCTCCTACACCACCCATCCATATAAATCAGTGTGTTTTAACACCCACACCACCTCTTCTACACCACCTATCACATGTAAATCAGTGTGTTTTAAAACTCACACCACCTCTCCTACACCAGCCATCACATGCAAGTCAGTGTATTTTAACACCCATACCACCTCTCCTACACCACCCATCCATATAAAGCAGTGTGTTTTAACACCCACACTACCTGTCCTACACCATCCTATCAATTGTAAATCAATGTCTTTTAACATCCATACCACCCCTCCTACACCACCCATCACATATAAATCAGTGTTTTTTAACACCCACATCACCTCTTCCACACCACCCATCACATGTAAATCACTGTGTTTTAACACCCATACCACCTCTCCTACACCACCTATCCATATAAATCACTATGTTTTAACACCCACACCACTTCTCCTATACCACTCATCACATCAATTTCTTCACCTGAACTGAGCTTGCAAATGATCTATTGTGATGTTGGCCTGGACTTCTGAGAAGTAGATGCCAAACAGGAGAGGACCCAGGACCGATTCCTGAGGGACTCCACTCGTGACTGGTCAACAGTCTGACTTGGAGTCTGCTGCTTTCACACTGTGGGTTCTATCTGTGAGCCAATTTGCAACCCACCTAGTGATATAGGGGTTGATGCCTAGTTTGGTGAGTCTATCAATAATTCCTGAGTGGGGAATGGTATCAAAGGCCTTGGCCAGATCGAGGTAGGCTGTATGAACTGCCTTGACCTCATCCACAGCTCTGGTGACTGACTCAAAGAAATCAACCAGGTTGAGCAGGCATGATCTACCCTTCACAAAACCAAATTGCCTGGGATCCAGAGTTTAGAGATTCCCTACATCCTTGTTAATTAGGTCCATGATGAAGTGCTCCATAGCCTCACATGTCAGACTCATCAGGCTAATGGGGCAATAATTCCCAGGGTCTGTAGTCACTCCCTCTTTATGGAGAGGGATGACTGCAGCAGTGCACCATTCTGTAGGGACAAAGCCTGAGGTGAGGCTATGATTGAACAGGGCACACAGGTGTGGTGCCAGTTCACTTTGTAGTTCATGTAGAACACAGACAGGGATATTGTCAGGTCCCATGGAAGTTGTATTCTTTGCCTTGGACAATGCAGCTTTAACCTGTGCTGCAGTAATTCTGGGTGCCTGGCATTCTTCCAGTATTGTGATTGGTCCTTTAGGAGGGTGAGAGGGGTAAAGTTGGCACTGAATCTGTCGGCCAGTATGTTGGCAATATCCGTTGGGTCAGTATAGGAGGTAACATTATGCAGTAACTCAGAGCAAATCTAGGTATTGCCATGGAGATTCTTGCTATAACTATAGAAGGCTTTGTGGTTGTTTTTAGTGTCTGCTGCAATTCTGCCTTCATGGCTAGCTTTAGAGGTTTTGATGAGGGATCTCAACTTTTTGTTGAGACTAATAAGGGAGTTTTTCGAGTCTTAGAACTTCACCTTTTTCTGCAACAGTTTTGTCCTTCTGTTGTAGAGTTTGTTAATGGCAGGAGACCACCAGATTGGCTTCCTTTTTTTGGAAGAGAGTGTCTTGGTTCTGTTGGGTATGGCTAGTTCCATGCATTTATGTATGTGTTCATACAGTGCATTGGTGTATGATTTGGCGATCATGCACCTATTTTCCATTTGTATGGGTGCCATGAAGTTAGCCACCTCTGTTTTTAGGATCCCAAAGTCAGCTTTGGAGAAGTTTTTCATGGTGGTTACCTTTGCTGGTGGTGTGGGTGAGATGTGGATTTCCATGGTAATTAGTTTGTGGTCAGATCTAACCAGGGAGGAATTGACTATTGTTGTTGAGCAATGGTTGCCCATGTTAGTAATAACCAGGTCAAGGATGTTGCTTTCTCTAGTGGAGTTAAGAATGAGCTGGTCCGGCGCATTGGAATTAATGAATTCCAGGAAGCGCTGGGCAAGTGTATTGGTGTATGAGTAGTTTTCCCTGTTGACAAAGGGATAGTTGAAGTCACCCAGTATGAGAGTGTTGGGTTTGACCCTAATAATTTCCAGGGTGCTTAGGAACATGGACTGAGAGTCTTGGGATATGGTTGGGGACCTATAGCAGGCTACAACCTGAATCACCATCTTACCCACTGTTAGTTGTACCTGAAGTACCTCCGATGCATTATGCTGGGATACTAGTCTAGAGGTGTGCATATCCTTTATGAATATGGAGACGCCACCGCCTTTGGAGCTTTGCTCCATTTTCTGGGGCCAAAAGGTGTGGAATGAGTTATAGCCTGGTAGCACATGGGTGCTTTCTGCTGCTTTAAACCAGGTCTCCGTTACAGCACAAATGTCGATGTTCTCCATTTTGAGGAGTGCTTCAAGTGAGTGCTTCTTGAGATTTAGACTTCTAGCATTGAGGAGCATGACCCTCAGATTGCATTTATTTATAGCTGTTACAGTGGTAATTTGGTCTTTGGAACACCACCTAAAAAGGCACTATAGGGGTGGCAAGAGCCTTAGCCAGTATCCGGAAACCTAGGGGTGACCGATGCAGGCCATCTCTGGCAAAGAATCAAGGTCTGTCAATCATGTCATCCCAAGGAGACAAATACTGGAGCCCCTTATAATGACACCAGAAACTTAGCCAATTGTTGAAGTTAATAATTTCTGCTTGTACTGCAGTATCATTCTGGGCAATGGTAGGATGCTGCTCAGGGCTAGGATCATACCCACCTGGGCCACATAATCAAAGAGCTCCTCCATGTCTCTTTTCATGTAGTCCAGGGAGGTACGTCTCAGGTAATTCACACCCACATGGACAATGACAGAGTCATACTTGTACTTGTTGGTGAGTGACCTGAGTGCGTGTGTTATGTGTTGGATCCTGGCACCTGACAGACAGCTGACCTTCTCCTTATTCAACCTAGTGAGTGGGACATCAGTGTGCCTCACTATCGAGTCACCTATGATTAGTGTATTGGGCAATCTGTTTTGCCTTATGAGGGCACACTGTGTAGGTGAGCTATGTGTCTTGTGATTTGTGCTGTGTTGTGGTGGTTGAGTGGTTTTCTGATTTGGAGGTCTCTGCTGTTTGGGTAGATTTTTATTGAGAGCCTCCACAAAGGTTTGTATGTGGTTTGTGTTTTTATATTAGAGCTGTGATGGTGGGTGTTCTGGAGGGCTATGTGTTCCATGTGGTGTGGTGCAGGTGTTGACCTTCTCCTCTTGACAAGCTATTCCAATTTTGGCTGGAGTGTGCATGTCTTCCAGTATACATATATAAGTGCATCTCCCACAAATCTGAGTGTTGGGAGGTAAGAGGTGAGGGTTGTCTGTGTACATGAGGCAGTTGCTACACTGGCTCAGAATGCCTAAGTTCACCAGGTTAATAGGAGAAATCACAGGGAACTGACCTTTAGACATGCCAGGAGGGATGGTCATCATTAATAAGTACTGGAGCTGTTTCCCTATAGGACATTTAATGCTGTTAGCACTTATGTGTGCTACAATAATTGCTACAAGAATCCAGATGAAGTGCTAGGCGAATAAGCTAGTTAAATGCAAGAGAGAAAAAAACTAGCAAGCTCTGAGGGAAAAATTGAAGAGCAGATTTTCTGACACTGGTAATAGTTTACCCTAGCTTAGTGGGGCTGCACGGCTCGCAAACCCGTGCAAACATGGGATTTTAAAGCAGAAAGTTGAAAGGGAGCTAGAAACCACTCCTCTTGTTGTAGATAGGCTACCTAGTGCTTACCACTCCCACTGATAAGCTGAGAGGCTTCCCTCTAACACAGAAAGGTCTGGGGAATTCAGAAACTACAATACAGTCCTGAATACAGAAAATCTGTATCTGGACTACTCCAGTAAGAGGAAAGGTGAGAAAACAAGCTAGAACTTTTTTTTTAAATATAACAGTAGCAAACAAGCAAACTGATTTAAACAAATTAACCAATTAACCAATAAAAAAGCTCAAAACTGAGCCCTGTTCCAGCAGTCTTCAATCAGACAAGTTCTAGCTGCACACTGCTGGCACTAGGGTGCAGGGAAACCTTCTACAAAAAAAGATGACCTGGATTAGTGCTCAAGTTATACAAACAAAGCTAGACTGAGCAGGTCTGAATCTAGTCTATGCTACAGCAAACAAGGCGCACCAATTTCAGAAAGAAACAGTTCAAATAACAAGGCACAATAAGCCTTTAACCAGAAATTCCAAGCTCAGAAAGGCAGAATCTACCCTCTCCTCCCACAAGAGTGCAGACCACAAACCTTTATAATGTAAAACAACTGGCCAGAACCCCAAGTGCTTAAACCAAAAGGCGTATTATAACAGTTATAATTTAATCAGGCTACTAACAAGCAGTAATAAATACAGCAGAATAAATGCAATTGAGTACTTTTAAGAACAGGCAGCAAAAGCAAAATAAAGTAATAAAGTAGGAGGAAACACAAATACAGTAAAAGCAGGTGAATAAAGTGCATTTTTTTAATATAGCAGTAACAAACAAGCAAATTAATTTAAACAAATTACCCAATTAACCAATAAAAAAGCTCATAACTGAGCCCTGTTCCAGCAGTCTTCAATCAGACAAGTTCTAACTGCACACTTCTGCCACTAGGGTGCAGGGGAACCTTCTCCAAAAAAGATGGCCTTGTTTTAGTGCTCAAGTTCTACAAACAAAGCTAGATTCAGCAGGTCTGAATCTAGTCTATGCTACAGAAAAGAAGGCACACCAATTTCAGAAAGAAACAATTCAAATAAGTGGGCACAATAAGCCTTTAACCAGAAATCCCTATCTCAGAAGGGCAGAAGCTACCCTCTCCTCCCACAAGAGTGCAGACCACAAACCTTCTTAATGTAAAATAACTGGCCTGAAGCCCAAGTGCTTAAACCAGAACTAATACACTTTTAGAATAACATACACTAAACCTTCAATCAGCAAGTCCCAACTTAGAAGGAAATAAGCTACCTGTCCTGCCACAAGAGTGCAGACCACAAACCTTCTTAAGGAAGGTTGAGGCAATATGAAAAAAGAGAAAAAGGTGGGAGCTCAAAATAAATATGAGTAGGGAGAGGTGTTATGAATGAGTGGGCAAATGATCATGTGCATCACAGCAGGCACAAAGATAGGAAGTAAGAAGAGCAGGGAAGGAGACAAGGGGAATGGGCAGAGGAGAGAATTGCCAGAGAGCCCACCTCTCCTAGTTTAGGAGAACTACAAAATGAGACTCCATCACATCTCTTCATGTGCCTCTGGGTCCGTCATGTCATCTGGGAGAGGAAGGTATGACAGCTTTGGTGAGGATGCTATATTCCAGTGCCAAGTCTGCCTAGAGCATGTATGAGATATTATCAGATTTGCTCTGCTCTTATGATCTGGAATTTATAACAGATACCAGGTTGGATGATAATGATTACTACTTTGCTGTTGTGGCTGGTCTTGAGCCCGTAGGGATTTTGGTATAACTCACCAGCAGCTAGTCAGTGGAGGGAAGAAGAGGCTGCTATTTTCTATGATTCATTGTCTGAAGTGAAAAAGTTTTAAGCTGAGGCTGCTAACACCTCTGAGTGTGTCATGGGCACATATGTAAACTGTGATCACGTCTTCATCCATAATCCACCATGTAGTCTGAACATGTTCAAAAGCGACTAACAGCTCCCACATCCACAGAACAAAACATGAGAGAAGGTAGTTATAAAAACAAGACTGAATGGAAAGAGATTTTATGGCAACTAAAATTACAAGCTGATAAACGCTGGTTTAAATGGTATTGTGCACCTTGACTCATGATTGTCACTATTGAAATGGCACCCTGTCCTCATGTACAAAAATGCGAAAAAGGGGTAGTAGATGTATTGATGATCCATATTAAATGTCTTTAAAAAATAAAATGTAAAATATTATGAATGTTTTCATTTATACCTTTTTGTATATGCTTTTAAGTGTATTATTAAATTAATTGATTAAGTGAATCATATCACTGTTTTAGGTGCACATTTTTGTAGTGTATTAATCTTATTAATCTTATGAAGTCCTAGTAAATAGGAACTAAAGTAATTAAAGATGTTTGTGTAATCCTGGTGTGTGTGTGTGTGTGTGTGTGTGTGTGTGTGTGTGTGTGTGTGTGTGTGTGTGTGTGTGTGTGTGTGTGTGTGCGCGCGTGTGTGTGTGTGTGTGTGTGTGTATTTGTGCGCTTTGTAATGTGAACATGTTCCTATCAAGAGACTTGCTTGTCTCCACTGTATTGAAATCACCTAACCAGAGGTTTTTTTTTGGGTGGCTTCAGCATATATGGGATATATGTCCTCTTGTAAAATTATTCTTCTTTAATTTGAAGGACTTCAGCTTGCTCATGTTGTTACCTCTGTTACCCATTAGCAAGGGCATGCTCTGGACACAGCTTTCTAGCTTGATGTCATAAGCAGTAGATTAATTGTAGAACCCATCCCTTGGTCAGAGCAATGACTGGTGTGAGTCATGACTGACCAGCCATCCGTGGAACTCCATTCATAGAACTGGTGCCATCAATGAATTTGTATTTGATCACCATAGACTAGTTTGCTTCTCTTCTGTACCAGTATCTTTATTGGAACAGTGCCTGTCAGCCAGAGGGACTTGCTGAAACCTGCAATGAGACCATGATGGCAGGTCCTACTCATATACACCCAATCTTCTTTGTGCCACATGTACCATGTATGTGCTTGAGCTCTAAGAACTGAAATTGGGCTGCTGAGTATGCTCAAAAAAGAAATATTAAATGAACATTATTCTACTCATTGGGAAAGATCTCCTAGAAGAAATTTTCAAACTTCTCCTGAAAGATTTCTTTTCCATGTGATGAAAAGATTCTGTAATCCAACTTTCATCATGATCGAAAAGATTTTGTGATGGATGTGAATTTGCCACTCGTTTTTTCCCTAAAATTGCATTGATAAGATCACGTGTTTTACACCATGTGCTCACAAGGCCATTAGGAAGTGATGGAGCATGTACTCCATCTTAGAACAGTTGTCAGTTTCCACTCCCTGATTATGATGATTTTGTTTCCCTTGTTTCTGTATTCACTTAACTACATGTGACCACACCAGACTATTGATAGCTTGTATGGAAGTGTAGGGCCCAGTTATCTAACAGGCAATATATGTTTTTTTTAAGTGTCAACTTACATTTCATAGTTTAGTAATAACACAAAAATGCAGACTTAATAACTATTTACAATTGCAAAGAGCATGAATATATCAAAGGCACTTCAAAGATAAAAACAGTAACAGAATACATCCCTTCCATCAGTTCACAATTACAAAGTTTCAAATATTACTTGGAATGCTTTTGATATACTAATTAAAAAAGGGTTCAATGGCTATTACAAAACAAAGATTCAGTCTCCACGGGTCAAAAACAGCTGGAAGAAAAATAGTCCACTGATACTAAGTTTTTGCCTCAGTGGAAATACAAACTTTGCATAAATTGCCCCACAGAGCAGGATTATTGTGCATATGATGCTTAAATATGGAAGAGAGTTTTCATCTTCACTTAGGCATTTCTATCACTTTTAAAGAGGGTACCAGACACTTCCATCCTGGTGATGATAGGTTTAAATTCTTACGATATGAATAATTATCAAGTTATCTGTAATCTCTCATTTGTTAGCAAGATTCTAGAATGTGTGATTTACACACTACTGGATCTACGTTTTAAGAGTAATGATTTTTATAGTCCATTCTAATTTGGATTCTGGTCTAGATACAGTACTGAGACTGCTATATAAGCATTCCAAATGATCTCCTAATGGTGCATGGACTGTGAACGACATTGTAAGTATGAACAAGAAGCAGAGCACTGAATTATATTAAGAAGTGTAGTAAATAGCAAAGTTACATGAGACACACTTAAATAGCAATGAGCATATAAATTTGACAATTTGACAAAGAAAGCATGCAGAATGATTATCTTGCAGAGTATCAGGGAGAAAGGAAAATGGGGTATTATATCGATTGTTGGGGGGGCTCCAACAGTGATACTGAAAGAGAATAAAGACAACAAGGTTAGATTTGTAGTAATATAGGGTTACTGGCAAGGAAGGAGGATTAAAATGTCATGTATTTACATTTGTTTTCTAACTAAAGCTGTTATTAAGTAGCTTAAGAGAATTATGAGAGAAGTAGTTAGCAAGTCATATTATTCATGGGTGTCAACTGGAGCTTGATATGCAATAACAAAGCTGCATTGTGGGCCCATAAGGGAAAAGAGGTTAGATTTCTAGAGAGCTATATGACGCTATTTGGAAGGGAAGACATGAAATTCTAGCAGGAGCCCATACAGTGTTTACATATTATTCTCGAAGGTACAATAACTGGCCTAGATTGGACAGAAACTATATTTCACAAGAGCATGAGTATTTAATTGACAGTTTTGAAACACATCCAATCATTATTTCATACCATGTGCCAATAAAGAATAAAATAATGATGCCATGTAATTAAGCAAAAATGAGACTTTGGCACTTTCAGGATTTTAAGAAAATGGTAGTGAAAATTAATCAAAAGTTGCTTCAGAATGTATACATTTCTTCACAAGAGATAACTGAGGAAGAAGATATAACGAAAATTAAATTTAGAAATATTGTACAAATGAGGGAGAAAATATGTGGGAAAGAAGTAGTAGGAATTATTTAGAGAGATCATTAAAGGTTAAAGTATTGCAGATGAAGGGCAATGTTATGAGACAAGAACAGGAGCAATTGTTGAATGTTAAGGGAAAAATAAGAGAGTATTTGAATAATATGCATGACTTTAAAATGGTCGCTGTTAAGCAAATATTTATTGATAACAATCACAGAGCACCAAAAATGTTAGCACAACAACTTAGGCAACAGAAAATAGAAAGGGATGTTGTCAGGGTAAGCAAGCCTCTGACTTGAAAAATAACCAGAGATACCATAGAGGTATTAGAGGTATTTTGGAAATTCTATGAAAATCTGTATAGAGCACAGTAATGGGGGACCAAGAAAAGAAACAAATGGATACATTTATAGAAGACAAATTTGCCAATAATGTTTAGCTAAAATGGGAGAGGATGAGATAAATATGTTGATTTATAATCAATCAACGGGCAAGTTTCAAAGAACAGATGATATTCTTGTGGAGGTAAAGGTTCGGAGGTGAAATGTGATAAAGATCTGGAAGGTTTTGTCTAGTGGTATTGTAAAAGAAGGAATAATACCAGCATCTTGGAAGAAATCTGTGGTGGCTGTACTACTCAAAGATGGCAAAGACCCATTAGATCCACCTTTATATAGACTTTGTGGTGGGAATGCAAATATCCAACAACATTAACAGAATGATGGTGATCCAAAGACAAGCAAAGTGCAAAAAGACCTTGCCTTTGTCGGTGGGTCTTGACGCAGAGAAGACATTTGATAGACTTAGCTGGGATTTTATGATTAAGAAAATGGCAGCATTTGTGTTACCTGATAGAATAAAAGGGTTAATTAGGAAGATATATTAAGGATAAGAGGCAAGAATCAAGGTAGGTGGATTCCTGTCTGACAAGATGGATTTGAATAGAGGAACCATTCATGGGGGAGGGGGCACTTTCTTCTCCACATAGAGCCATTTGCAAAGAAAATAAGAAACTCACAAATTAAAACATATAACTGGTATGATACTTAAGAAAATTTATACTTATTTGCTGATTATATTATTTTTAAATCCAGAAAAAAAAAGATATTTCACTGTTGTGGAACATTTTGAGGCAGTTTGAATTTTTTCAGGGTATAAAATAAATGAGGATAAAACAATACAATAACTGTAGCAGTAAAGTATGTTGCAATACTTGAATTGGTTTAGCAATCCCATATTTCTGGGGACATGATAAGGTAAGGTATTTAGGTGTTTGGATTTAAAGGGGTTCTATTATGGCAGCTCAGTATATGTGTGAAGAGACTAAACAAAATAGAATACAAAACGTGAGAAGTAGGAAGTTCTTGATAATGGATATGCACAGTAAGATACAAGCAGTGACAATGTTTTTAGTCCCTTTAGTACTGTATACAGATCAGGTATATTTTTACTGACTAGGGGGAAGCTGTAGATCATAACTAACAACGAACTGAAGAAGATACCTGGAGGATGAGAGGGCAAGAGTTAAGTCCGATAAATTGTTTCTTCCCACAGAACAAGGTGATTTAGGATTACAAGATTTTGAAGAGATACTTTAGAGCAACAGTTAATGCACAAGCAGAAGACTGCAAATCAAAATGGAATGAAATTATGCTGATACTGGGGAAGAGTCAGAAAATAAGGAGAGAGTAAGATTTTTGATGCGGGCACTTAAGAGGAACAGTAAAAAGCATATTGAATATTATAAGCACAAAGTAGCAAAAATATTTTGAGAACTAATCCAATACAGGAATGGAGGAAAGTGATTCTGTCAATAGGGATGACTGTCAGGAGGAGTGGATTATGTAGGGAAGAAGGATCTAGAATTTATTGGCAGAAAGTAGCAAAGGAACCAAAGTATTAGGTTCATAGGTTCATAGGTTGAGAGCAAATAACTAGGGAGGGAAAAGTCTTAGACTTGGATGAGGCCAAGCAGATATTTAGACTGTGAGTTGATGACTACCTTTCTTACTAGGGATTGATAACAAAGTATAAGCATAAAGAAAGGGATAGGGAGTATTAAATAAAATATCAGGTCTTGCTGAGTTTACAGTTGAAACTAATAAAAAGCTGCAGTAAAAAAAGGGATATTAGTAGGACATATAAAATAATGCATAACTATAATGCCAATATCTAGAGTTGTCATCCTGCACTATTTTTCCCTTTTTGTTGAACTATTATAAGCCAACAGAAAGGGTTATGAAAGACTAGAAAATGAGATTAGAAAGGTGGTATGCTAAGAAATGGTTGGAGGCTATTTGTATGGCTCCCAAATATGCAACAAAATCTAGAAGGTTTAGGATTTTTGTAGGGAATCATTTGCATAGATATTTTATTATCCCAAGTACACTTTAGAGACTTTTTCCACAGCTAGACAGGGGTACCCGGGAACATGCTTTTGCGAATGTAATGAATTGCTAGATTTTAGAAATTCCCGATAGGGTACTTTGGCAAAAATCTGGGGGAAACAAATTATTTTAACTAAGGAAACAATTCTTTCAAGCTGAGATATAGAAACTGAATTACCAAGCCCTTCTATGTTTAATGCTGTCAACTGCCAAAAAGAAATTACTAGAAAATAAAAAGCAAAACCAACAGTAACATACTTGCTGAATGCTGAAAAGGAGATAAAGGAACTGGAGGTGGGATCTTTGGAAAATGGAAGGAGTAAAGAGCATGCAAATAAATGGAATCTGTAGGAACATTACATACTGAAAAATGTTTAGGAGGAGTAATAATTTAGGGAAGGCAGGCCTTGAACAATCTATGTAATGTTAAACTGAATAACTGAATAGACAAAAATCATATTTGTATAATGTGTACAAAGGAAAAAATTGTTGTAATGGTTTGGTTTCTCTTCTGTAATTGAATGAGTACTCATCACTATGCAAAGCGGATGTTAATAAAGATGTTAAAAAAACAGGGGGATTCAATAATGCTTATACGATAATTTTTACCTTGTATTTATTGAGATGCAAGGTGTACATGGGCACAAAAACTTTTAGATTCATTAAACTCCTTGTAGCTGCATGCACTCAAGTGCAAATACAGAAACTTTCATGACATGCAAATTACAACATAAGTAGCTGAATTTTATGCTAATGAAGCAAATCAACATGGTGGAATGATTCAACAACCTCTAAAGCAACCATGGAGACTCCATGTTTGTGCTGGCCATGAATTCCAAAACCTTCTGAATACAGCCACAGAAAGGAGTCTACACAGAAAAAAAGCATGTAAAAGCTCTTACATTTTGTTTGTTTGTTGTTTGTTTGCTTTACATTTGTTTACTGGGAAAGTCTGACTGGGTAGGCTGCCCATTTTCAGTGGAGGCCCAGGGAGAAAAGCTCCATTATAAACAATACAAGATTTTAAAAATAAGAAGAATATAACACAGTAGTTGTACAATAAAACGTTTATCTTAATACATTGTAAAATTGTTGTCATACACAATTAGCAGTGGTTACATTTAGCAGTAGTTACATATAGTAACATAACATATAGTAGGGTGTGTCAGATTACATTGCAGAGGTGAACATGTAGGGGTGTGAAGGTGAAAGTGCATGTAATCAGTGTACAATGCCTAAGTTCTGTATCATCCTCTTTATTGTTCATTAAAATGTATTGAATCTGTCCACATTAATTTAAAATGTATTTTTTAATTTTCTTCCTTGTTTGCATGATGCGGCACTTAGCACAACCACAAGAAACAGAGGAATGAATGGCAGGTTTCTCTGTGATGTTATGTAATTATTCCTGTGGCAGCACATGTATGTATTAGAGCTGGACTATAGATGGCCCTGGGTTTGACTCCAGGGTGTGCAACCTTTCCTTCACTTTTTTATGGTCCGTGTTTGCGCGATATCCCGAGAACGGAGGAAATATCAGTTTTTGCCTATGCTTACCTTATTTATCCAAAGGTGCGTGAAGGTGCACAGAGCTGTGCATGGTGCACTAATGAGCAAGTAACAGGTGTTTTAATAGATCCTATTTACAGCATAAACAAGTGAATTGCATGTTAATCAACCAATCCAACATGGTGGAGCGATTTAACAATGTATAAAATATCCATATGGCCTCCATCCTGCTTTTTCCTTTATCATTCAATACCATTGGAGTAGAGGCAAGGAAATTTTAACTGACACAATGCTAGGGGCAGCTCCAGCTATTCTACATCTGTATATGCTAGAGGCTGTAGACAATGCTGCCGGTGCTGCTGACAATAGGCATAGGCCGAGAAGAGTGTTCATACCCAGGGTAATTTTCCAGGTGCTACATGAGCTGGAGACTGTAGAGCACTATAGGGTAGACAGGGACAAATTACAAGAACCCTATGTGCTCTATTGCCCTCAACTCAGAGCTAAAGCCAACAGAGGGGAACCCACCCCAGTGGAAACTAAGGTATATGTAGTCCTTAGAATATTAGCTACTGGTACCTTTCAAAGACCAACTGGGGACACGATGGATATGTCCTAGGCAACAGCCTCCAAGATCCTCCAGAAATGTCTGGATGCTATGCTCATACATGCTAGTGAGCACATTTTTTTTCACATAGTTCTGAAGAAATGGTCACCAATATGCAACTGTTTCACCATGTAATGCACTATCCTGAAGGACTGAGTGCCATACATTGTACTCGTGTACACATTAAAGGACCACCTGGCCAGCAGGATAGAATCTTCATTAACCCCAAGAGACACCACTCCATCAACTGTCAAGTCATGTGTAATGTCCAGGGAATTATCTTGAATGTATGTGCTGGCAACCCTGTCATTTATCAAGACTCCCATATCTGGCACACATCACAGCTGTACCAGATGTTTGCTGGGGGGGGACATCCCACAGGGCCATTTACTGGGGGATGCTGGTTATACCCTGAAACCATGGCTGATGACACCTATCAGAAGTGCACACACACACTCACAGAAGAGCACCATAATGAGGCACACACACAAACTAGAAACATCATAGAGCATGTGTTTGGGCTTCTGAAGTCACAGTTCCGGTGCTTAGATATATCCGGTGGAGCCCTGCAGTATAAGCCATGCACAAATATTCACAGTATGTGCTGTGTTCCACAAGCTGATCTTGCAGAAACAGCTGCAGTAGGATCAGCAAGGGGAAGGGACACATATCCCCCCACCATCGCCTAGGTCACCACAGCCATATTCAGAGGAAGATTGGGAGGAGGAACCCCCAGCTACTGTCCCAGTAGGCAGACTTAGGTGTACTCAGTCTGCCTTCACTTTGGCTAAGAGACAGCACATGGCACATTCGCTGACCACCTAGGGACCTAATACCTTTCTCCTACTTACATACATATAGTATCATTGATGACAGGCAACTTGCACAATCTTCCCCACCCCATTTATTGGCTGTGTACTGCTTGCATCAGACAGAGTTAGTCCTGAACTAAAGAACTGTCAACTGCTGCATTTACAGTGTAAGTCCTGAACCGAGAGTGTATTATTCTTTAATAATATCATGGCATATACTTGTATTTCCCACCTTGGTAAGTACCTTAACATGTGACACCAGAAACTTATATTACTTATATTTGTCCATTAGTAATTAGTAGGCCTCAGACATGGAAGATTCACACAGTCATACTTGTGAAGAATTCTGATGTTCTATGCATGGCCTCAGTTTATCACCATACCTTAGTACTGGTAAATCATTGAAGACTGAAGTTAGAAAGTGATGATACACATTGCAGTTTCAGACTTCAGACTTGTTTGCCTCATAACAGTAACTGAGCCTTATCCCCCTCCCAGTAGAGGAATGTATCCTTATTCCTGCCCTAACAGTAACTCAGCTATGCTACCCCTAAAAGAAAAGTATATATGTGTTTACGCCATCCAACCTGGACTTATTTGTTGGCAAATGCATACTCTATTATTCCCAGTTAATATACTCACACATGTTAAGGCTACTGATGTAGAATGGCTTAAACACTGCATGTATTAGATAACTGATAAATGATCAAGAAACACAGACAGGTAACACAGAGCTGTATATTTGTAAGCATAATTATGACAGGTTGTGTGATCCCTAACTGGTCTATGTCCAAATATAGTAAAGAAAATTAAATGTACAAATCATAGCTGCTTTTTTTATAGCTGTGTATATTTTGATGCAGTTCGTTGTGTGAAGTATGTCTTTCCATTTCATTGATCCAAAAGCTGTTTGTGTGGCCAAGAGGATTAAGAGATCCCTCCTGTTTTCTGAAGCTGTATTGGTGTGAGGGTTCAAATCCAGACATATGTAGAAATTTGTGATGTGTATCAAGTTTCACTGTGCTTGTACAGATATTGTGTATGTGTTCCTTAGCTTTAGTATCCTTTCCTATTTGTCTTCTTCTAATTCCAGTTTTGCACAATGCACTGCATCCTGAAAAAAACATTTGGCTAAGCTTATCTGGTTTGTGTGATGTGCAACATTGTGAAAACAGGGGAAAACCAGATTTCCTAGAAAGCAGACACCCAAAAATAGAAAACGGATGCATTCAATTAATTCTCTTAGCCATCGCAAAACTCCAACCTGGAGTACAGATGGGACCTCGCATTTGTGCACTGCTTCCCTGCATGCAAACAGGCCTAGTTCGCATGTGTGTACACTTTGTTAACCATCACTCAAATCCAATACTGGTTGCAGTATGGAATTGTATAAATTATATTTTATTATTGCTGTTTATTGTCCATTTCCTTTGAATGACATAAAACTACATGTGTAACCATTGTAAACTAAGGGCACGATATAATATAATATCATATAATATAATATAATATAATATGTTATGACAATAATAGTAATAATATATGTTAATTACAATACATTTATTTTTTTCACACACACCCCCACACCACCCCAAACAAGCACTACAACTCTGGGGTCTCATTACCTTTTCCACACATATATCAATCACAATACAAAGTATTAAACATAATGTTGTGTGCTCACTCATGGATACGGCCACTTGGTGGTGCTTACAGCCATCCCTTGCAAAACTCAAATAGTCAAGTATGATCAGTCGGGGTACTTACGTTGCTACACAGCTAGGCTTCCAAATAGCCTACTGCTATTAGTCTTCTAGCCTCAGATGTCACTATGAAGCAATGTACCTATGCAGGCCTCCCAACCTCTTGTCTTCCACATGGCCTGTTAATGTCATCTACTATAGTTCACCTGCAGTCCTGACAAAATCAGACTTGTGCAATTGCATGTGCAATAAGTACTGCGTTCTGTAGTCTGTGTCATTAGATAGGTAAGGGTTCTATTCTCAATGCAGTCAACTGTGTGTGTGTGTGTGTGTGTGTGTGTGTGTGTGTGTGTGTGTGTGTGTGTGTGTGTGTGTCTGTCTGCCTACATAGAATAGCAAAAGAGTGTATCCCACAGTTACCTCTCCAATGGCAAGGCTTGCCAGTTTTTGAAACTTACACAAGCCTACACATCCATATTTCATGTATTCCTGTTAAAAATCAGACTTTTGCCATGGCACTTATGATAAGTACTGTGTTCTGTAGTCTGTGTCCTTAGATAGGTCGGGGTTCTATTCTCAGTGCAGTCAAATGGGGGGCTGGTTTGTGTGTGTGAGTTGTTGCTGGACTTTACAGTGAGCCTTTTACAGCAGCCTGTGGGACACTCTTATCTTGTCCTCAACAAACACTGCTTATGTCATCATCTATAAAGTGTTGTTTGACACACTCCAAGTTGGACTAGAGCCATGGAACTTGCATTAAGTACTGTGTTCTGTAGTGTGTGTACTTAGGTAAGGGTTCAATCCAGTCAAATGGGGGTTGGTTTGTGTGTGTGTGTGAGCTGTTGCTGGAATTTACAACAGCCTGTGGGACATTGTTACCTTGAACTGGACAGACACATGTCTGTCATTACTAGGTTATACAGTAAGCAAAAGAAGCTGCTGTCTAAAAATACAAAAGTGAGAACCCAGACCTGGAAAACCATCCTCCTTAGCCTAAACAAGCAAATAAGACAGCTTGTGCAATCTCGAACCCCAACCCTTATTTTCTCTCTCTCTCTTTTTTCTTCCCCCACAGCACAGCAGGGTAGGCCTGGGCCACAGAATCTACCTGCACCATTTCATTGGCTATGGCACCAAGGCCCAGAAAATCTGAACCTCAACCTGGTAACAACCCTCATGCTGCCAATGCATTAACTAGCCCCTCAGGTACTTCTGTCCCAGAGGACAGGCTTGTGGTTCCCTCCAGGATCAGTGGCAAAGTGGATGAATTTATTACCTGAGAAGAACTGCTGGGGATGGTGCAGAGGATTGTGTGACACATTGTGTCTGCACACCTTTGCTGGATGGAGACACTGCTCTCCATTGTTGTATTAAATAACACAAGGAAATGCAGGCATCATACATTGCAGCCATCAGCACAGTGAGGTGACAGTGATGACAGTCCAGTGGGTGAGGACTCAATTCTCACTGTCACCCAACTTGATGTCCATCGGTTCGCAATAACCTCACCTTCACCACATCCATGTTCACCCACATCATGTGTCCTTCACCATCCCTGTTGCTTGTCTTGTTTGTCTTGCTGTCTGCAATTGCTTCTTCACCTGCTCAACCTACCTCACCCAGATATTCTTACAGCCCTTCCCCAACATTTTTCTCTCTTTCAAAAAACAAATTGGCACCTGTACCCCCCAAAAACATTGTCCCATTCATAGCTCTCCATTTAGCACACATGTGTTCATGACACACATGATTATTTAAAATTCTCTATACAATTCTCTATATGACAGAATGTGTCATGGTCACACCTCTCTCTGAGGGCGACAGTCCAAATTCAGCCAAATTTGTATGTTTTAGTCTGGAGAAAATGGATAGCTATGGTTCTTTCCTACATCCTGCACATTCCTGCCTTCTTTTCACCTGGTTCATCCCCCTGCTTGCTCCCCATTTCACCACTTTTCTGTCTTCCCCATTTCTTTTTTTAAAGAAATATTGTGCAATGGTGCGAGGTGTACACCAACCCACCACAACTGTAAAAGCAGTAATATAAGTGGCTATACCAGTAATAAGTATAGTTGGATTTGAAATTAGTACCATCTAGCCATATTGTAGATACTCCATAACAACTATTACACTTCAGAATTTGGATTTACATGTGTAAAATATTTGATACTGTTAGTGTACACCCAGATTCGAACCAAGTACCATCTAAAAAAAATACATGTATCACTGCATTAACAGGTGGTGCTTCCTACTCAGTTAATTATCAGGTGTATTTTAGAGACTGTATAGCAAATGGCAGACTTAACTGCTGTTGTATACACCTGCTAGTTAACAGAATCTCTGGCTGCAGGTATTAATGCACGTAATGTAGTGATAAGTTTCTTTCTGGGGCAAATCATTTAGCTATAGGTAATACATTAAAGTATTTTGTTAGTAGCATTGCTTATCAATTCTGAGTGATGCACATCATCAAGCAACATTGCACACTACAAAACTAAATGATTATTGTGCAATAATGCTTCATAAAACATTACAGGGGATGGTGCAATCCTGTTTCATAGAAATTTAATGAAGAAGATACGACATTAGTGATATGGGGAGCAAACATGAGGAAGTATAAAGGGACATTTTTCATAAACTGTGTCACTTACTATAGAATGTATTAAATACATCTGCTATCTAACTGACTCTGTGGCAGCAAGTGTTAATGCATTGTTGTTGGATGCAGATAGTACTGGGACCGAATAAAGGTGGAAGTAATCATTTTATAAGTGTGTACAAATACTCTAAATATATCCACTTATATTACTGCTTTTTACCATTGTGGTGCATTGGAGTACACCATGCGCCATTCCACAATAATTCTTTAAAAAAAGAAATGAGGGAGACAGGAAAGTGGTGAAATTGGGAGCAAGCAGAGGGAAGAACAAAGTGAAAACTTTGCTCTTTGACTTGAACAGTGGTGCATGGGCTAAGTACTGTGTTCAGCAGTCTGTCTACTTAAATAGGTAGGGGTTCTATTCTCACTGCAGTCAAATGCGTGTGCGTGTGTGTGTGTGTGTGTGTGTGTGTGTGTGTGTGTGTGTGTGTGTGTGTGTGTGTGTGTGTGTGTGCTGCTGCTGGACTTTAGAGTGAGCCTTTGTCATTCTAAGGGGATGCAATATTTGCCAGCATGGAAGGAGATGGTCAGCAAACCAGGGATGGTCTGCACCTCTCCCCTCTAGGATTTCATATATTAGCTAAAACATTGTCTTCCCCCATAATCTCTTTTTAGGCAGTGCTAAACTGAAAGTACTTCCAACATAGCAAATCCAAACCAAGAAAATCTAAAGGTATTACTGCTCACTGCCAGGAGTCTAAACAAAAAAAAAACACTCCCTAGAAGCTCTTTTCACCCCAGAGACTGTTGATGTCTGTGCAGTCACTGAGACATGGTTTAAAGCCACAGAGAGCACACCAACACTGCAAGGTTATAATGCCTTCTACACATTTAGACTAGCTACTTCATAGACAGGGACTAAAGGTGGAGGTATCTCTATTTACATCAAAAATAAATATACTTCAAGGCTGGTCAAACAGGATAATGCAGTTGAGCTGCTCCATTTTGAAATCACCACAGGCAAACTCCAATACCACTTCCTTGCAAGCTATAGGTTCCCCTATATGACCCAGGAAACCCATGCCATGTATTTAAACGTATTAGAAACACTAACCATCCAACCCAATACCATATTAATGGCTGACTTTAATTATCTCACTATTAACTGTCAATTCTGTATGATACCAAGTGTATAGGCACAGAGATTCCTGGATTTTCTAAAAACAAACTCCCTGGACCAGATAGTCAATACACCAACCAGGGGTGCAACCATACTAGATCTTATCCTCACTAATATGTGAGAGTGCTGCACATCCCCTGCTTTAATGTCTTCCCTAGCAAGGTCAGACCACAAAATGGTTTCCTTTGAAGTAAAAATAAAACCTGGCCCCCCAGCTAAACCTTGAATATTTAGGAACTACTCTAAGGCTAACCTCTTGCTATTAAGTGATAACCTGCCAAAATATCAAGCCCCCATCAACCCTAAAAACACTGCTGCCTATGCAGAACTGTTCACAGACACCCTGTACAAGCATGTTAATAGCTGCATAGAGACAGCTGTGCCCACCAGGAAGAAGTACAGAACTAACTCAAAAAACAAGCCAACCTGGTGGAATCACAAAATCAATAGGCTGTATAACAGAAGGAAAGAAATCATGGCAAAACTTAGGATGTGTGGCACCCAGCAGGAGTAAAACTCTCTCATAAAACTAAACAAACAACTCAGAGGACAAATATAGTCTAGCAAAGCCAAGTTTGAGGTAAGTTTGGTCTCCCAAGATAAGAACAACCATAAAGCATTCTTTACTTATGTCCACAACCTCAAAGGCAATACACAATCGTGTGCAGAGCTCATTGAAAATGGAGCCACCTATACTGAGCCAGAACATATAGCAAACCCTATGGCTGATAAATTCAGCTCCAGTTTATCCCTCTATCACCCTCAACCTTCCTTCTTTAAATACCATCAAATATAACTCCACCTACTATCACTAGGGAACATGTCCTTAATGCTCTCTCTAAGACCAAGAACACTGCATCAGAGGGCCCAAACAATATCCCAGGATGTCTTCTAAATAGCATGAAACATGACCTATCATGGCTCTGGAATTACTATTTAACTGCAGCCTACAAACAGGCTTCATGACTCATGAATGGAGAACAGCAACAACCATCCCTCTGCACAAATGTGGGTCATCTACAGACCCTGGAAAATACAGTCCCATAAGTTCCACTAATCTTACAAATAAAGCTGTGGAAAGAATTATCATAGAAATGATCAAGAGAGATATAGTAAACCTTCAGACACTGGACCCAACCCAGTTTGGTTTCATCAAGGGCAGATCATGCCTATTCAACCTGGTGGACTTCTTTCAGAAGGTAACCAAAGCAATGGATCAGGGAAAAATGGTTCACACTGCCTGTAAATGTAATGACACTAGACATTAAACTGTGTTTAACTATTTACAGTTAAAAAGCTATGACTGGGGGCATGGCATGGGCATGATAGAGGATTGTTACTACATTTGTAGTAATTGTGCCTACCCCTGGTTACCCATAGAATTGGTCAGGGTGTTGCTTTGTGGACTATATTACTCCTGCGATTCAGCATTTTGAAAACCCTCCAGCAGGCAGACTGAGAAATACGTGGGGAATCCATTGGGCATAGCAAGTATTTTCAGCATTCATTCCTGTGTACAGAGTGCAAAGGACAATGCTTGAAACCATCACACTTGCTCAGTTCTTCAGGAGGTAGCTAACCATACCTCACATCACATTAGAATGACAAATTGAGAAATGACTGAAATGTGAACTGTGGTGTTACAAAATCAATTGGCACTTGATATAATGCTTACTGCAAAAGGGGGTCATGTACCCTCATAAAAATTCATTTCTCTTATATCGGTGACTATCATGATGAACAAGAAACGTTGGCCAATTTCATGGAGCAGAGGGCCAAAATCTGGACAGCACTTCCAAACAATGGATACTTTTTAGATGGGTGGGCAGTGTATCTAGTAACCTGGGAATTAACATATTACAAGGTATCATTACAGTAATTGGTATGATCTTTTAATTGTTTTAATATTTTCTGTTCTAAAGGCTGTAATCATAAAGTATTTGATCACATCTGCACGTGAAATACCACTTGTACCTGATGATGAACTTAAGATGAATGAAAATTCAATCACTGCAGATGATGAATATTCTGCTGCTGAAGCATATTTTATTAAATTAAGAAAAATCAAAACATAATTGTGTATTTTATGACACTGATAGTCTCAAAGGGGGAAATCTGTTAGACAAAAAAATATTTCTCATGATTATTCTTCACAAAATGCATATTAACTCACAGTTTCTACACAACTGCACAACTGCATTACATAAATTGTTTAATAATTGCTTATGTTAAAAAAAATATGTAGTATAGATGCATAGATATGCAAACCACAGATTTAGTTGTTTCACAACTGAATTTTAATATCAAGCTGTAAGTGTATTAACAGATGACTAAAGGTAAAGAAAGTGCTGAAGGGGATAAAGGATGTTAGTATGATATACAGAGTCTAGTTCTGGAATGCCCAGGAAGGGAGAAAAGAACACAATGTGAAAGAGATTTTGTTTTATGTGAGCTGTGACCTTCCCAGGCTGGGATGAGTAGTTACAAAGAATGTAGGGGGGATAGTATGTACTGGTACTGAAATATACAAGGTCAAAAAAACAAGACTGGTTGCCAGGCCAGGTGGCTTGTGTTTTTCTATAACATTATTGTTATTAAAAACATGGTCATTAAGTGTTCATGTGCAGCACTAAGTGAGAAGCATGAGGGTCTGCAGAGACCCTATTTGTTAACTAATATGAAATGTCAGAATTCTGCATACATGTTACTGATAACAAAAAGTACATAAGCTGTATGTTTTTGCTGCTTGGTGAAACTGATTTGAAAACTTTATGAAGGCAGTCTCCCAGTGCTATGATTTAAAGTCTGCAATAAAGAAATAAATGGTTTGCACATCCTGAAGAGTTATTCTTGACTCAAGACTAACAGGTAATTAATGTTATTTATGTATATTTTAACTGCACTCAAACATTTTGGTGCCATGACTCAGATCTTCTTTCCATACGTAGCTATCTTGAAACTCAGCTTCTGTTTACATTTATTTATAAGGGACAGCAGTATACATGGACATGTTTTGCCACAAGGATAGACTGAATCTCCTCCATTATTTTCTCAAGTTCTAAAAAAAAAAAAAAAAAAAAAAAGAAAAAGATGTAAAGGATGTGACATTTCGAGGTGTGTCTGTGTTAGTGCAATATGTAGATAATTTACTAATAGCATCTGATTCTTCCTGGTCATTCAATATCTGAGGGTAGGATCTTACAGTAGCTGTCCCTCTTTCTGTATCATCTTACTTACTTAAAATGAAACTCAACCCCTCTTGACTGCATGTCTAACTTAGTATGAATGTGCACATTTTTTCTGATCCATCTGTCTTTCTAATACGCTGCTCTGTTCTTACATCCTGCATCTTTGTTATACTGCTGAGGATGGTAAAGAGCATGATTGTGTGTGTGTGTGTGTGTGTGTGTGTGTGTGTGTGTGTGTGTGTGTGTGTGTGTGTGTGTGTGTGTGTGTGTGTGTGTGTGTGACTAATTATCTGCTTTTTCCTAGGAAGGACTTACAGAATACTCCTACGTACAATGCCGAATTAAATGCATTTATGGATGGTGCCTGTGAAAGAGATCAAAACGAATATTTGGTCACAAAAATGATATTTTGCTTTAACAAAAAAAATAGTGTCTCTTTTGTTGTTTAAAAAAATATTCCTTAGTTAAATGGAGTGCCAATTAAAAGGACACAGATACTATGTTAAAAGAAAATAATTTGGCAGATAAAGCTGCTAAAGGACTTTGTGTAAAATTACATGTGATTTTATTATAAGAATCTAACAGTAATGATGTATTTGACTTTAAAAAGTGTCAGTTTTCCAAGCTGAAGCATTACAGAGAAAAGTTCAGAGGTGGCTCAAGGATGGATGCAGCAAATCCATCAATGGCTTATGGCGACATCCAGATGGCTGCCTGGTGGTGCCTATCTCCTTGTTAACTTACCTGTTAAGGGCATATAATTTACTTGCCAATGCAGGTAAGACAGTTTTATTTAATCAAATTACCCGGAGTTGCTATGCCCCTCATGTGTCCTCTTTGATACTTCAGTATGTTAACAACTGTGTAACATGCCTAGAGTATAATGTTAGCAAAAATGCAAATATTAAGGCTGGTTGATAACCACTGCCTTGGGGACCTTTTATTAACGTACAGCTGGACTTTGTCCAAATGGCTAAAATACATAATTTACAATATGTTTTAGTAGTGATTTGTATGTTTTCTGCATGGGTAAAAGCTTACCCATGTCATAAAGCAAATTCTTTAAATTTGCTGTACCTTGTACTATCAATAGTGACCAGAAAACCTGTTTTAATTCCCTGACCAGGGAGCTATGTGAATTTATTTTTTTTAAATTGAATCTTCACTGCCTCAACCATCTGGGCAGAGCAAATATTTTCAGCTTTCATTCCTGTGTATGGAGTGCACAGGACAATGCTTGAAATCACCATGCTTGCTCCATTCTTCGGGAGATAGCTAATCATACCTCACATCACATTAGAATTACAAATCAAGAAATGACTGAAATGCGAACTGTGGTGTTGCAAAATCGATTGGCAGTTGATATAATGCTTTCTGCAAAAGTGAGGTCATGCACCCTCATAAAAAGGTGTTGCTCTTATACTAGTGACTATCATGATGAACAAGAAATGTTGGCCAAGTTCATGGAGCAGAGGGCCAAAATTTGAACAGTACTTCCAAACAATGAACACTTTTTAGGATGGTTGGGCAGTGTATCTGGAACCCTGGGAACTAGCATATTACAAGATATCATTACAGGAATTACTATTATTCTTTTAATTGTTTTAATATTTTCTGTTCTATAGGCTGTAATTACAAAGTGTTTGATTGCACCTGCATGTGAAATGCGACTTGTACCTGATGCCTGATGACGAACTTAAGATGAATGAAAATTCAATCACTGCAGATGATGACTATTAAGATGCTGAATCGTATTTTATCAAATTAAGAAAAATCAACATATAATTCTGTATTGTGTAACACTGGTAGTGTCAAAGGGGGGAATCTGTTAGATAAAAAAATGTATTTCTCATGATTATCCTTCACAAAATGCATATTAACTCAGAGTTTCTACACAACTGAATTACATAAATTGTTTAATAATTGTTTATGTTAAAAATAATATGTAGTACAGATGCATAGTTATGCAAACCACAGATACTTATTGTAGTTTTAATTGTTTCACAACTGCATTCTAATATCAAGCTGTAAGTGTATTAACAGATGACTGAAGGGGTTAAGAGATGTTACTATGATCTACAGAGTCTGGTTCTGGAATGCCCAGGAAGGGAGAAAAGAACACAATGTGAAAGATATTTTGTTTTATGTGAGCTCTGACCTTCCCATGCTGGAATGAGTACTTACAATGAATGTTGGGGAGACAGCATGTACTGGTACTGAAATATACAAGGTAAAAAAAACAAGACTTGTTGCCAGGCCAGGTGGCTTGTGTTTTTCTAAACCGTTATTGTTATTAAAAACATGGTTGCTAAGTGTTCATGTACAGCACTAAGTGAGAAGCATGAGGGTCTGCAGAGACCCTATTTGTTAACTAATATGAAACATCAGAATTCTGCATGCATGTTACTTATAACAAAAAGTATAAAAACTGCATGTTTTTCATGCTTGATCAGACTGATTTGAAAACTTTGTAAAGGCAGTCTCCCAGCACTGTGATTTAAAATCTGCAGTAAAGAGAAATGAATTGCACGTCTCGAAGAGTTATTCTTGATTCAAGACTAACAGGTAATTAATGTTATTTATGTATATTTTAACTGCACTCTAACACTATAAACCTATAAAACAAGGCAAGAATGTGCAGGAAGGATGTAGGAAAGAACTATAGCTATCGATTTCTTCCAGAATAAAGCATACAAATTTGGCTGAATTTGGACTGTCACCCCCCCCCCCATACAGAGGAGTAATCACAACATAATCTGCTATATAAAAAATTGTATAGATAATTTGAAATAATGATGTGTATCATGAACACATGTGTAAAATGGAGAGCTATGTATGGGATGATTTTTTTTTTGTGGGACAGGTGTCCTTTTTTTTTCTTTGAGAGAGAGAGAGAGAGACAGGAATGTTTGGGAAGTGGGAAGAGCTGTAGGAATGTCTGGGTGAGGTAAATTGTGTAGGTGAACAAGCAATTGCAGACAGACAAGACAAGCAAAACAAGGGACTGGGACATGAAGGACACATGAGGTGGGTGAACAGCACGGATGGGGAGGTGATGGGAAATCTCGATCCTATACATGTCAAGGTGGTTGACAGTGAGAATCTAGTCTTACCCCAGTGGACTGTCATTACTGTCACTTCACTGCACCAATGGCTGCAGTGCCTGATGTCTGCACCTACTAAGGGAGCTCTGCACTAGGATAGAGAGCAGGCACTCCATCCAGCATAGGCATTCACCAACAGTGCAATGCAAAATCCTACTCACTATCCCTGGCAGTTTGTCATGGGTAATAACCTTACCCCCACAAGCCTGTCCTCCAGAGCAGAACTACCTGAGGGACCAGGTAGTACAGGGGTGGCAGAGAGGGTGCTATCAAGTACTGCAGTGGTGGTGGTCTAGCCAGTGGAGTAGGGGCAGGTAGATCCCATGAGATAGTCCTACCCCACTGTGCTGTGAGAAAAACAAAAAAATAAAAAAGTAAACAGAAAAATAAAAGAAAATAATAAACCAAAAAATAGAATAATGAACACAAAAATGAGCGAAAAGGGCTGGAGTGAGAGAAAAAAAAGGAAAACATTAGTAACTTCATATGTGACATACAAAGCATGGATACAATTGTTTTACTCTATTCTGTTACCTTTACTTTTAACTCTACAAACTCCTCTAACATGTTTCTTCCTTACTTTTAAGACTAATGAATTTATAACTAAGGCACACTATAGTACAGACTGTCGCCACCAATCCTTGATGTGTGCATATATTGCACATATGCGTGTTCCCATTATACTGATTACAGATTACAGAAGCTCATTTGTGCCACAGGTATAGAGGTATGAAGTTACATTCCAATAATGGTGAAAACATAACCGTATTGCATATATGGAAAGTCTGTTTTTTTGAGCCCACAACTGATGACTACATTAAAATACGTCTTTTGTCCTACAGACTACTGCATACATACTTTCCCTTTTACAATTTAGATATGCATAACCACTGTTATTTCAGAATATGGCACCATTGCTTTGTGCTGCAGACTAAGTCATTCATAGTTTCTTTTACAGTTGGGATATGGATGTTCAATTTGATACATATGCATGTTCCAACTATACTAAATACAGATTACAGGAGGTCATTTGTGCCACTGGTATAGAGGTATGAAGTTACATTCCAATAATGATGAACATCTAATAGTATTGTATATTTGGGAAGTGTAGTTTTTGAACCCACAACTGATGACTACTCTAAAATACTGTACTGTTCTTTTGTCCTACAGACTACTGCATGCATACTTTTCCTTTTACATTTTAGAGATGCATGCCTACTGTTATATGATACTGTGGCACCATAGCTTTGTACTACAGCCTGCTGTTACAGTTGGGATATGCATTCTCAATTTGATATAACTCTGTTAAATATCAACTAAGTGGTCCTTAACTTTTAATGCTAAAAAATTACTATAAAAATTATTATTATTATTAAAATACTATTTAGACAGTACTTTTCTGATGCATGCATACCACATGCTTCTTGCATCCTTGCTAGATATGTGGCATGGGATCGAACATTCAAGACTCTCTCCTCAGCTGCTGTGGAAAAAAACAGAACAGAACACCATTAAGAATACAAGTCTTGATTATATTCAGCTTTTAACTCTTACAACTACACAATAAAATTATACTTACACATCTATGGGGTGTCACCTGCCTGACATTGAGCCAAAGCTCGAGGGTATCCTGCTTCCTCCGCCAGAAGTCATCAAAATGATATCTGCATTGTTCACCTGTGCGGGGGATATCTATCGCACTGGTTAAGGCCCTGGCAACACTATTCCAAGCTTCAGATTTATATTCTGAGCAGGAATAGTCCCACTGCAGCAAACTGGGCCTATGCTCTATAACTAGGAGTCCAACAAAAATGTTGGACTTCTGGACACCACAACACTGCACCCGAAAGTGCACATGCTCCCCAGCAACTCTAGAAATGCCTGCCATAGTTCCAGCTTAATGTCTAGTGAGCATTTCCTGCCAGCTTCAGTTTATATGGTGCTGTTTCCCATGTATTCCATGTCTTGTGCTTACTGAGAGTGCACCCTTTTTTAATTTGCAACATTTAAAAACATTGCATATCACTTACCGTCATGCAAACATGGTAGGCGAGCGTGCACACTGCTGGGCACCATGTTTGCCCAATAGTAAGCGATGTGCAACAGGGGCAAACAGAGATTTCTAGCTGATTAGGTATATATGCACTTATGCAAATGGGCTAGTCAATTTTATCATGAATACAGATCTCCTACATCTGCAGCTATTACAGCAAGAAGATTGAAAAAACAGTTGTGTGTCTTGAACTTTATTGCTATAATCTGAACTCTCACAACAGTGAAACAAAACTTGCACACCCTGTACTAGAACCACGTACCATCTGCACTCCACCCCTCCACTTACACCTGCTGGCATTGGATTAGTGAGATGGATCTCTGCTATCTTAGTAGGTAGATATATAAGGTTCTCACTGTTAACTGTAGATCAACACCACTTACCGTGTTTGTGTAATGCACAATATTAATTGAATGCATCTGGTTCATATGTGTGGTTGTCTGGGTCCTGTCTACAACTTGGGTGGTCCATTTCTCCAGTTTGTGCACTGCTGTGCTCACGCAAACCCAGAAAGCACAGCTAAACATGTTTATTCCAAGCAGCACATCTCGCAAACACTGTCAATAAAAAAAAAATTTAAAAAAAGGATAAAACAAATTAATTAAAGCACAAAAGGAAGGCTGTCCACAGTTTTGCAGAATGTCCAGATATTTGCAGCATATATTTGGCCTTTTCCTTCTAAAAGGAGTGGTTTATTGTGAAATCACTGAAGATTGCAGTCAGTATATCATGACATATACAATTGTGTTCCGTACTTCATATCTTTCAGAAAATGCATGCTTGCCCTTTGCCCTGGAATGATCCACATTCACCATACAGGTTTCCCAGCCAGTAACACTGGGGTGAGCCTTGAAACCTTCCCTACACACACCGTGCATCATTAATATTCATTACGCGAGACTGAGTGATACTGCTCAATGCGCAGTATCGTGTACGAAAAATATATTCCATGTAGGTTCTGCACGGAACCTACAAGTCATTTATTGAATCCAGCAGAAACTTTATTCAGCTTTGGTCCTATTAGAGCTATCATTATAGTTTGACACAATTGACCATGGCATTCTTTTGGACTGATTTCATCATTATTGGTGCATTATAGGTGAAGTCCTTGAGTGGTTTGCCTCCAACCTCTCTGAATGAATGCAGACATTAGCTTCAGGTTTTACTTCATTGTCTTGATACTTTCTCAGCTGAAGTGTTCTACAGGGCTCCATTCTGGATCCTTTGTTGTTTACCATGCTATGCATTCTATAGGAGACATTATTTTTGGGGAAAGATTTACAACACCACCATTATGTTGCTGATATACAGCTTTAGAGCATGTTCCCACAGGAGTTTATGAGTGCAGTAAACATGTTAGCTGTAAACTTGGACTGTGTCCATGAGTCAGTGATTAGCAATTAACCAACTCTCCCTTCCTTCAAGGTGGCTGATATGGCTTTTCATGGCACAATAAAGGATTCCTTCAATCCAGTTTTGTTTCTTAACATCAGCTATCATGGAGGAAAAACTGGTCATCATGTTGAGGGTACAAAATGTAGATGTTAATTTTAATAATAGACTTACTGATAGGGGTCAAATTACACCTGTCATCAGATCTTCCTTCTTCTACCTTAATAACATTGCCCTTATTAAGTACCTTACATTACATGTAGATCTCCATTTGGTTATGCATGTCTTGGTTGTCTCATGCTTGGATTACTGTAATGCCATGTACGTGGAGCTGTCTGACTAAAAACTGTATCATCTACAGCTAAAGCAGAATTCTGCAGCCTGGCTACGTGGGGGAGTACCTCACACCATCATAATGTGCCAGTTCTGTAGAGTCTGCACTGGCTGCCAGTCAGATATTGAATCATCAGTAAAATTATGATCATGGTTTACTTGGTCCCACATGATTTTGGTCGCCTAACTTCAAGAGTTGCACTCTTGCTCCATGGGGCTTTAATGGTTCAGATGGAAATGTTGTAAACTTCTGGGATCCATTCCTTTAATTATCTGGGATCATACCATTATAATCTCTTGCTAGCATAGTTGAGAGCATCCCTGGTGCTAAGTGCTTTCAAGTCACTGCTACTATGATTTTACTTTCAAGGGCAACTTGGCCAACCTATTAACCCTCTGTCACTAATGATGGTGTCTACATCAAGATGGAAGGAAAATGAGCAAACACAAATCTTCCTTATATTTGTAGCAGATGTAGGTAATGACTTGTCATTGCTGTGATTCTTGAATGATTGTTTTCAAAGAGCATATAGGTTATAGCAGTAGCTAGCAATGAAGCAAGTCTTTCAGCAATGCAAGAAGATGTTGAAGGTTAAAGTCACAGCTCTGTGAAAACAGGAAGACAGTGGTGGTGATGTTAGCAGAGGATGCTTATATATATATATATATATATATATATATATATATATATATATATATATATATAATTTTAGTGGCTCTAAACCATCATACATTTGGTCTGTAACCCTGAGAAGATCCAACTTGACATTTTCACCTTTATTAAAACTAAATACCATTGCAGATGTCTGTGTGTTCTATGTATCTCTCTCTCTCTCTCTCTCTCTCTATATATATATATATATATATATATATATATATATATATATATATGTGTGTGTGTGTGTGTGGGTTTACTTCATAATATAGAACACTCACACTATTCATCGATCCCACTTAATCGAATCTTCATTATGTTGAACTCCCGGAACAACTAAAACAAAACCCGGGAAAGGAACCTCTCGACAACCAGGACAAAAACAACAAACAGCAAAACAAAAAACCCTCCAAGTGGGGGACTTTGGCCCTCTCCAACCCCCCCCACACACACACACACACACACACCCAACTAAATATACCAACTTCGAGATCGCACTAGGGCAAAGTACACCATGGTGGCCAAGTGTTTCCTTTCCTGGAGTTCCTTTTTGTTGTTCCAGGAGTTCAACATAATGAAGATTTGATGAAGTGGGTTCAATGAAGTCGGACTCGATAATGTGAGTGTTTAATGTTTTGAAGGGGATACATATATATATATATATATATATATATTATTTCCAGATTACCAGGAACATGATATATAAAATAAATGAGGATAAGTCATAGTACTGAACCTTGTAGTAACCAGCTGCAAAAAACAATAGCTTCAGAGTATGCTTATTTTACTATTACAGTTACCTGATATGCAGGCAGAATTTAATTATGTTATGCCATGGGAGCTGCTGCAACCAGGTTCTTTGAAACTGCTGGTCTGTAATACAGTCATTGGTGAAGCACTGGTTCAGTTTACTTACTTAAATGTATACATATTTGGTGCTGTTTGCTTTCATTTCTGAGTTTATCAACTCTTTCAAGTGTACATGTATTCTACTATTAGTATTAAAGATGTGCTGCAGGAAAGAAAGATAGGAAATAACTTTCATTCAGAGTGAAAATGGTATTTTTTTAAAACTTCTTTTACATACAGTAACCCCTTATCAGCTGAAGTTTTCTAAGCTACCTGGTTGAGCTCCTAACCAGAAGCTATCACTACATGCAGTGGTTTAGCTGCCAATTGAGTGTGAATCCACTGTTCATCAGGGATCTGGACATACAGCAATCAGTCTCAAAATATTTAACAACAGCCTTTCCAGGCTGCCTTTAACAACATATCCCTTCCAACCTCATTATAATCAAACCCAGTCTACTAAGGGAAAGTACATGCTAGTTTGAGATGCATGTCAGAAGTCCAAATTTCATTATAACTGAAAGACATTGAAAATGTCTAATAAACTCTGACAGTTTGTATCAAGATAAATCACCAAGACTGACACACGGCTGTGTATATAATTCCACACAACTTCTGGTATAAAGAAAGTCCACTTTAATCAGCATAAGAAGTATGATTAGTGCTTTCACAACATAAGTTGCTTCATCAGATCACACACACTAAAAGCCACAAAGTCATTTTATATAACTATCAACCAATAAAAAGCAAATGCGTTCATGTAACTAAGCAACCAACTAATTAACTAAAATACTTAAAGACATACTACAATACTAATAAAACATACATCATTATGCAATAATAAGCTAAAAATGAAGATCAAAATGTGATTATAGCTAAAAACATCAAATAATACAGTGTAATATTTGTGTTTATATCCCGTTATTGAAAGATGAAAATAGCGAACTCTATTTCATCAGCCCCAAAACATCTAAACATGAAAATATTGAACATTCAGAACAGCAAATTTTTTCCCATGGAAAAAATTTGCTGCTCCGAAACACATACACACAACACAAGCACATCAAACAAACAGCAACCGCACATATACACTTAAATTCCTACATCTAACGCTACACTAACCTAAACATACACTACTATCTACCCACTTACCTTAACCCAAACCCTAACCCTAAGGTCCGTCACTATCACACACTCACCTATCCCACGCCCTAACCCTAACTCACTTAAACCGCCCCCAACCCTAAAGTTTGTCACAATCGCACACCTGCCTAACCCACGCCCTAACCCTAATTCACTTAACCCGCCCCTAACGTACAAACAATCGCACACTTACCTGAACCCAACCCGTAACTTTCCACCACAGCACTAAGAATAGCGAAGCCACAGAAACGGCCAACCAAATTCTTTCCTGAGGAAAGAATTCGCTGTTCTGCAGCTTTGCTATTCTTAGCATTCGCTGAATAGTGTTTGATATCAGAACATTCGAAGTTTTAATACTTCGATGTTCTGATATAGACCCTAATATTTTGCTAAATCAACCATAGGGTGGCATATAGGGAAACAATTGCTAAATGCAGCAGCCATAAAATTACACCCTGTCTACATTCTCATATTACTTAGCTTCATTTCTTTAATTTGCATCCCTTCAAAACTGGTTTCATAGGGACATAATCATTCAGACCTGGACTGAGATGTGCTCCAAGCTTAAGTATCCAGGCCAGCTCCTTTTTTCTGTCTTGTTCACTATATCACCCTGTCTAGTATCTTCATGCACAACATCTAACACCATGAACGTAAACTCATGTTCGGTTCCAGTTATATTCATGTGTTTAGCTATAGCTCTATATGTTAATCCTCTCCTGGCATAGTACAGGTGGTCTCTAATTCGTTCCCTCAACCGTCTGTTGGTCTTTCCAACATAAAATGACTTGCAGCAAACACACTGAGCAGGATATAATAAGTACTTTGTACTACAGTCCGCAGTAACCTTCACTCTGTATTTGTTGCCACTAACGGAATGGACGAACGTGTTCACCTCCTCTACAAAATTACAGTAGATACACTTCTCACATCTAACTGTTCCTACATGTTGTTTAGGTTCAGATCTCAATTTGGGATAACATAATCTGTACATGAGGGGTTTTCTATTTTTATACCCATAATATGGTCTCTGTCCTATAACTGTAGCAACTCTAGGGCAGTTTATCAATTATTTTATTTTATTTTCTGTTTTACACTTTTGTTAACCAGGTAAGCCCAATTTTCACAAGTGTGTCACACAGCAGGTAAATGAAGGCTCAGGGAATGAAATACTCTATTTGTGGCTAAATTGCAACTACATTCCCCATTCTTTTATGTCTAATTCTGCCAGTTACCTCCTTTTGGCATGAGCTACTGGTACTTACTCCAGAGATTTTAATGATACATTGTCCTGTCAAACATCCTAGTCCAATAAATACATACGCATATTGTTAAAAACTATTATCTCTTGCATCTGGCTCTGTAGCTCTACAATTAATGTGTTCAGGTTGATGTCTACTTTCTGATTGCTAAACTCATAATGAAAATGGAACAAAGACATTTTGATTAGCATTAACGGGAACTTTCTAGAAGCAACCAGAAGAATTATTCAAATGAATACCTTCTCAGATGTGTAAATATTTCTGTGCTTCTATGCTATGAATGCATTTTGTTATACTAGGCTTCTTTTATTTCAAATGACCTGGTATAGCTCATTATTCACATCTGTTACTTTCTGCATATATGTCAGCAGTGTCTGACTCACAGCCTTTACTTTATAACCTATATACGTCAATAAAACATATTTTATTTGATATTGAATACTGAAACTGCAGTAGTTTTAAATGTAGATGATAACAACATATTGCATTCTTCTCCAGTATCAAGCTTAAAGTCAGCAGCTGTTCCATTATTATTTGACACATGACCAAATGCTCTGCTCTACATCAGTTCTGATTCTCTCAATAATCTACTTCTTACTTGAGCAGTTGTAATGTCACAGACAATTTTTTTCTCCTGTCTGTAAATCATTCAACCTAACATATTTAATCACATAATTTCTAGACTGTCCTAAAGTCATTGAATTCTTGTAAAAAATGAAAGTTTAATAAATGACAGAGTTTCCTTTGGTGCCCAGCTTGCTTTGAATTTCATTTTTATGATTGCCAACTTCTCCACACAAAGGTTAAGTGTATTAAGTGCCTTGATGACTTACTCACCAGTGACATGTAGAATCATTGCATATTGACTTTTTTTTTGGTTTGTCTACAAATCCAGGTGAAGTGAGGTAAACCTCAAACTTCTGGATCAAACGTTTCCAGCTTTCTAACATGGTATTATGCAACTGGAGAAATAGGGGTGGTTGTAGTGGATTCATTATGAAAAATCAATGCTGATGCATGTGTTAATTTGAAGAATCATAATAAATTGATGGTTCAGTGTTTTTTTTAAACATATGATGAAAAATTATTTTATATAAAATTTTAATACTGAAATGCTAATACAAACACTGAACCAGGAAAAACATGGTGGTGACTTGCCATACAACCATGGCATATGAATGTAACACTGTAGTCATTCTTTCACACTTTTTGGCAAACCAGAAACTCAAGCACAATGCTGGCACCATAGCCTTGTCTTTCATTCTGTCACCATATAAGATATTTCTAAAAATATATCAGAATGGTAAAGTAATAAAGTATAATGGAGGCTTGCTGCTGACTCTTAAAAATCTTTCTGTTAAGTACCATATAGAATTTTACAGAGTTTGAGCCCATAGCAAGCACATCCCATTACTGGTAACAATACTATCTGACTGCTATCTACTCCTATATATTACAAAGACAACAGTGTGAAATGTAAAGGAATGAATTATGCTGAGCTAGAAGACAGGGTTGAAAATTAATTAAGAACCTGAAGACAAAATGGATGGCTACACAATCAGTGGTAATGAGTTAGATATGGAGAATTCAGGGCTATAGACACATTTTAAAGAAGAGTAAAAGTAAATAGGAAAGGAGGCCAATGTGGTAACATAAAAATGTGAGGCTAGTAACAATGTTAAAAGATGGGGCATACAATAGGTAGACGGGAGAGGAAGAGAGGTAGTGGAGGTACATTATAAAGAAGCAAACAAAAGTGCAACAAACACAGAGATAAGGTGTGAGTCAAAAGCTAAAAACAACTAAAATATCATTTGTTTAAGATATATATGTAGAGAGAAAGAGAAAGCAAAGAGATATGAAGGGCCACAGATCTGACAAAGCCAAACAGAGATTACAGAGAGAGAGAGAGCATGAAAAACTGGTAAAATTTAATGAACCCATTAGCCTTCATGAAAGAAATTGAGAGAAGGGTCCCATGTTGTGATGAAGGAAGGGCTAAATAAGGAGAGTAGTGGTCACACACTGAAAGAGAGACACATAGAGAACCTGAGCTGGCTGCTCAAATGATAATAAGGTACAGGGACCGGATGGACTGTCTTCAAGGTCTTTAGGATTCTGTTCAGTTTGCTGAGGATTCCATATAGAGATTTTCACCTGATCCCTGTCCATATGGTAGTTACTGGTGACTGGAAAATGGCAAGAGTGGCACCACTGTACAAACTGATTAACAAAAAAACTTTGAGGAACTGGATGCTTGCTAACTTAACATCACTGGTGAGAAGAGCTGGTGAGGCAATCCTAAAGGAAAGGTTCTTTGTTTCTAAAGAATACAGTCTCCAGGACAACCAACTTCACCAGGAGTTGTTAGCCAAGTGTTATCCAGTTTTGTCACTGGGTTACAAGAGAATTTGACAGGAGAGTACAAGCAGCCATGGTCTGCCTGGACCTTATCATGGCCTTTAACTCAGCCTTGCACAGACGCTGCTAGGAAAACTGAAGGAGCTAGGGGCAAGAAAAATAACTGTGAACAATTAATACTGCATGTTGGAAGGGTAGGATTCCAAGGGTTGCAGTGAATGGGAAGATTTCAAAAAGTTTCCACAGGACTTAGTCTGAGTACAATACTATGTGTGCTTACTTCAGACATTTTGATGGAACAGAGAATGAAATATTTAATGATACAGAGTATAACAAATCAGTCTAATATTTGATTTGGAAAGGCTGACAAAGAGGGCAGAATGTTGCTTTTATTTATTTATGTATGAATTTACTGATTACATTTGATTACTAAGAAAGTCTGACTGGGCAATAAAACTCATTTTCAGCAGAGGTCCGGAGAGAAAAGCTCAAACTGACAAATACATACTCACACACATAGGATCCATACAGTATACACAGATGGAAAGCATCTTTGCTAACACAAAATAAGATAAATAAAACCCATGTATGCATACAATGTACTGGGTTGCATTCACATTGCAATCTACAGTATATATATTTTTATTATCATTACATTATACCACTAACAGTGATGGATATTTGTGTGCAAACTTCATTTAGGTTCAAGAAAAGAAATAATACAACCATGCACACAATATACAGGGTTGCATTCATGTTGAAATACAGACAGTTACTTTTTATTACAACTGTGTGGATATCTGTTTGCAGATTTACTTTTAGATTTACTAAATCAGCTGTGAAGAATATTCTGTAATAATGCAGTAAGAGATGTTGATCATTGGAATAGTATATCTTTGTTAACAAGGATTAATTTACAATTGTTTGAGAAGGAAAGAGCTGGTAACAAATTTTGGTCCATAGGAAAAAATTAGGAGAATGTAGTAGCAAAGTGTAAGGTGGAATTTAGCTTGAAGAAATATAGGAGTACAGCAGGAATCTGCTAGATATTTTTTAATTATGGTTTAAACAATTTTAGAGTGTCTGATACAGAGTATAACAAATCAGTCTAATATTTGATTTGGAAAGGCTGACAAAGAGGGCAGAATGTTGCTTTTATTTATTTATGTATGAATTTACTGATTACATTTGATTACTAAGAAAGTCTGACTGGGCAATAAAACTCATTTTCAGCAGAGGTCCGGAGAGAAAAGCTCAAACTGACAAATACATACTCACACACATAGGATCCATACAGTATACACAGATGGAAAGCATCTTTGCTAACACAAAATAAGATAAATAAAACCCATGTATGCATACAATGTACTGGGTTGCATTCACATTGCAATCTACAGTATATATATTTTTATTATCATTACATTATACCACTAACAGTGATGGATATTTGTGTGCAAACTTCATTTAGGTTCAAGAAAAGAAATAATACAACCATGCACACAATATACAGGGTTGCATTCATGTTGAAATACAGACAGTTACTTTTATTACAACTGTGTGGATATCTGTTTGCAGATTTACTTTTAGATTTACTAAATCAGCTGTGAAGAATATTCTGTAATAATGCAGTAAGAGATGTTGATCATTGGAATAGTATATCTTTGTTAACAAGGATTAATTTACAATTGTTTGAGAAGGAAAGAGCTGGTAACAAATTTTGGTCCATAGGAAAAAATTAGGAGAATGTAGTAGCAAAGTGTAAGGTGGAATTTAGCTTGAAGAAATATAGGAGTACAGCAGGAATCTGCTAGATATTTTTTAATTATGGTTTAAACAATTTTAGAGTGTCTACTTGTCTGCGAGGGAGAGTGATGGAATTGCATTTTTGAAGACATAGTTCGAGTACAGGAGGGCTCCTGCTTAGTTGTTTGATTTGGTTACTAGTAGTTATTTCAGTCTGTGGGGCACAGAATTCTATTAATGGGGTAGTGCATGATTACACCATTTAGTGATGGACGGTGCTCTTGGTGCAGCGGATAGCGTTGTCGCCTCACAGCAAGAGGTTCTCCCATTCGATTCTCAGCTCCTTCTTTGTGGAGTCTGCATGTCCTCTCCATGGTCGAATGACATCTAAAGACATGCAAGTAGGTGCGGGCATGAATGGGTGTGCCTTCTTTGAAGGTTCGGCATCGGGCTGGTCCTTCGGCACCATAAAAATCCACTGCCAATCATTAGCAGACCAGAGTTCTGCTGTGGCGACCCCTAACTGGGAAAAGCCGAAAGAGTATGTATAGTGATGGACAGTGCTCTGGTTTGTTAATAACATTATGAGTAGTCAGCAGCTGTGAGAAGGTTAGGTAGTGGGGCAGTCCAGTCCAGTATTTCAGAGTCATGCAGTGGTGTGTTCTATGAGGTAACTTAGCTGTGAATTTAGCAGTTTTGTTATAGCATTGTTTTAGTTGACCTATCTGTGTAGATTGTAGGTTCATGAAAATGGGAATGGCGTAAAGCAGTGCTAAAGTACTATAGGAAGGGGCAATAACAGAAGAACAACCTGCTAGTCAGCCATTCACAGGAACTCTTAAAGCACTTTTATTTAACCAAAATACAAAGTCAAAGTTAAGTGCTTTCATCTGGTTGTTATTCTATTATTGGATTTTGTTTCTTCCAGTTCTGGAAACCTGCTTTTGTTTGCTTTTGGATAGGCTGAGGCAATGTGCTTTCTGGCATTATCAGTTAGGTATGGCTTGATTCTATAGAGTAAGCTGAGTTTTTGGTGGGCTTTTCTGCCTGTTTTACATGAAGGTTAAATTTCATATCATCGAAGATTATGCCTAGAAGTTTGGTATGAGTAACAAGTTCAATTTTTGCACTGTTTAATGAGGTTATGTGGAAAAGTACTTTTATTAGTATCAATTGTTCTGGACTAAATAACATTAATTTACTTTTTCAAGTGTAGACGTAATTAAGAGTCTTTTGTGTTTCTATGGAGGAAAAAGAATGTTGGGCAATTTCTTGTATGTTTCCAAGGTTTAGGTTGAACAGATCATGGCTGAATCATCTGCATACTGGGCTATAGGAGCATGCTTACTTGTTGTGCAAAGGTCATTTATGAATGTATTAAAATGAAGAGGGCCAAGGATGGACCCTTGTGGAGTGTTAATAAATATAGGGAAGAAGGATGAGAATTCATTTTGCCGTTTAGCTGCCTGACATATGTTGGATAGGTAACTTTGAAACCAGGTGAGGGATGGACTAGAAACTTTTAAGATGGATAGTTTATCTAATAACTTGTGTTTGGATACCAAATCACATGCTTCAGATAGGTCTAGGAAGAGTGCGGGTACCAGATTGCCCACATTTCTATGTAGGTTACATTATGGATAAAACTGAGAGGGACAGTAGTAGTACTGGGCTGGGAATGAAGGCAATGTTAAGATTGTGACTGGAGGTTATTTTCAATGACATAATTGGAAATCAAGGGTTGAATTCACTTCTCAAGGATTTTGGACAGAAGGGATAAAATAACTATTGGTATGTAGATTGAGATGTCTGTGGATGTGCCTCCTTTATGTAGGGTTAGGATGTAAGTTTTTTTTTTCACAATGTAGGGATGTAGCATAGAGTGATGGCTTGTTTATTAAAATGGAAATTGGAAATGCTAGGGAGTCAACTACAATCATTTATTCATCTGCTATATTGTCTGGGCTAGAGTCATAGGTTTTAGCTTAAGAACTCTCTTAATGTAGGCTGCAGACATAGGTTTGAATTTTTTCAGAGTTTAATTCTAGACAAATACAAAGTTCTACTCAAACCTCTTGTGAAGTATTAGCTGGGAGGAGTGAAACTCTGTCAGCAATGGCAGAAGATGATCTAGAGGTATTCATCACACATGAATTACACAATGAGAAGCTGAGTGAGAGGATAGTGGCAGCTGCAAACAGAATTTTGGGGTGCATCCTATGATACTAGACTCCAGAATTACAGATGTAATGCTCACGCTCTACCATGCCCTCTTCAGGCTATATTGTTACAAAGTTGTGCAGGCCACTACAGACCATTAGGTTGTTATAAGGAGTCAAGAGGAATGTCATAAAAAAATACTTGACAGGAGACAGGCTATGACCACAGATCAATGAAGTTTGAACTCTTCTCACTAGAAACTCAAGACAGAAGAAGCACATGAAATGGGCATATAACTTCATGTCGTGGGGGTGTAAAGGAGTCACACTGAGCAAGAAGGATTGGGATGGAGTACAAGTAACAACAGTGTAGACCAACCAGTCCCAGGGTCACAGTGGATCTACAGAAGTATTTCTTCATAGGTACAGTTGTGAGCCTTTAGACTGAACTACTACAATGTGTGGTGAAAAAGAAATCCATAGAAGCATTCAAGAGGGCGTGGAAGAGGTGAAGAAAGGGTGACAGAAAGGGAGACCTAGATGGGAACAAGAATGCTATATTCACTTAAAGGGCAGAATAGATAGCTTACCTATCTCGTCATCAAGCAAATGCAGTGTAGTATAAAGGCTACTTTACTAAGTAAGTCAATAATATCAAATGCAGTGTAGTATAAAGGCTACTTTACTAAGTAAGTCAATAGTATCAAATGCAGTGTAGTATAAAGGCTACTTTACTAAGTAAGTCAATAGTATCAAAGCTCATAGGTTTCACAATTTCTCACCTCAGCTTTTGATGCTTTTGAGCTTTACTTTTTCATATTTTATGATTCAGTTAAACAACGTTTGTAATAATACCATGAACCTATTAACCTGCCAGGAAAATTCTAGATGTAGGACAATTAAGAGAGGGATGGGGGTTCTTATCTGCAGATTAAAATGTTAGATGTAGACTATCTGGGACCTGGTTAATAAAGCACCCTAAAGAAGGTTTCGGAGAATATGACCATTCGACAAGTTAAACAAATAAAGGCAGAAAAAGATGATGGTCTTGAAAAAGACTCTTATGGTTATGGTTTGATCTGTGTAGCAACAGAAGTAAAATTTACTGGCTGTAGAAGTCAGTTATCAGAAGAGGAATACCAGGATTACTAATCATTATACAGTTGACAGGGAAGACAAATGTTCAGTGCAAAACCAGAGTGGTTGAATTATTTTTAAGAATTTCACTGGCTATACCCGACATGCACGCATGGTTGAGAAGGGGCAGGTGCTTTGCAAAGTACACTTAAAGTCAAAGCTTATTTCTCAACATCTGTCAGTGCATATCACCACCACCCCTCCACACACACACACACACACACACACACACACACACACACACACACACACACAATAAAATACAGTTAATATGTGACCATACATCTCAACCTCTTAGAGCAAGAAATCTGGACAAAGCCACAAATAATGGGGAGACAAAAGCCCAAAAATAGGGACACTTTTAAAATATTGCTCTTATAAACTTAGAAAGTTGATAGAATAACAGGTTTTACATTGTCATGAATTTTCTGAAGGGTATGAAGTCTGAAACTCAAATGCCTGCCATTATTTTCTGACTTCAGTTCTCAATGATTTCCTGGAGATTTGCCAGAAAAAAATACAATTTTATGAGAAGCAGACCACAGATATGAGGCAAAAAGCTGGACGTTCTGCGAAAATCTAGTCAGTTGGGAGGTATGTATGTGACAGGAATTTTCTGGAGCAAGATGTCTAGTTAAACAATCCAAACAAAATAGGAATAGGAATACCTCATTATGTGACTAGTAAAGAGTATTAAGGAATTAGTTAAAAGTGCCTGACAGTAGCATAATGTTCTAATGCCTCAAGTTATGACTGATTGAGATATGTGGACACAGTGGAAGCCAGAAATCTCAGATACTTTAAAACCATAAATGTTTCTTTCCTCCCTGTTGTTTTGGTGCAGTAATGGGAAAGCATGGGTAAAGCAAAGTCCTCCAAGACTGGTTCAGAGGTTATGTTACACTCCATGTTTTCTAATAACATGGTACTCATAATCTGTCAAAGAAATTTATTTTAATTCTTTATAATTACTAAACTCCATGCAAAGCAATGAAGCCAAAGTGGCTCCATTTTGTCTTTCTAATTTCAAAGCCAACATAATTATTACAGCCAGCAGACCAAAGTGTTATGTAAGTTAAAGCAAACGCACAAATGAAACTGACATGCAGTACGCAAACTCCTTTTGGTAGTTGTGTACACTGACAAATGGTTCATACAATCGGACTAAAGGGCAAAACTCAACAATGCAAAACATGCAGAGTAAGCTACAGTCAGAAGCCTTAACAGTTATTTACCCTGCCACACCGGAAACACAAGCAGACCAAATTAATAATGTGATATCCAATGAAAACACTGACAACATGACACAAAACATGCCATTTTTATCACCTCACATCTGAAGAGTTGCAGCTCTTCATCGATGAATATTATAAGGAAATAAGCCTATAAGAACTTGCTAAGCTAATCAAAAGGGAGAGGGGAAATGTACTGTTAAGACACTTCTGTTACAAGCAACGGCCATAGCAATTACTCCTTCCAATAATCGGCCTGAAAAAATGATCTGCTCTCTAAACAACAACTATTACACTTCAGTGTGCAATCATGAGATCGATTTACTTTTTCCTTTATACTATGTAATTCTGAGTAAGTCACTTAACCAGAACAACGTTTCAGGGTAGGTGCTAAAGAGATACTTTTGCCTAGTAAATATACTGTTAAACAAGGAATGAGAAATAAAACCATTTTAGAGGGCAATATAAAAGCTAGTAAAATGCTTCCATTTGTGAATGAATTTACCTTCCTCAGAAATGCTTGAAGTTAATCATGAACACTACATGCAGGCAAAAACCCTTCTTGGAGCAGTAGATTGAAGGATTACCTGAATGCATACAAAAGCACACAATGAATGGACATACAGAACTACTTGTGCTTTTGTTGTTATACCATGGAAGTACGTGTGCAGCATCGTTTGGTAACCAGTGACTTATTTTGTTTACAGTTTACTGTGCATTTATCAAGAACCTGTTTAAGTAAAACAGTTTCTAAACAGTCTTACATCCAGCTTGTAAATGTACTAAGTCTTCCATAAGATGTATGTGACAGAAATATACAAATGCTGCTTGCGAAAGGACATAGGGGAAAGTGGTAAGATATAGTGTTTAATGTTTAAAAGTTATTTAGGTGGCAGAAGAGTTCTATTAGCAAAGCTAAAGTTAATACATTGTAATTCATAAAAAATATAGTTTTGCACTTTGGGAATACTGAGGCCCTGGAAAGGCTCAAGAGAAAACAGCTGGTAGGTAAAGTTAAGAACAAAGTGCTAAAACAAACATCTGCAAGTTTAAACCAGGTGCCAAGTAAAACAAACTCTTGAAAAAACTGAAGGGTATTTGCTCATCTTCAGAGAATTTCAATGTGCATTTCAAATATAGATAGAATCCTAGAACATTTGCTTAACTATTTAATGTTTCTACACTGAACAATTCTATTAAAACTATCACTGCAAAATTTCAGTATGGAAGAAGGCAGTTCTGCAGCCTTATTTTGTATAGAGGATTTTGAGTGGATCACCAATCATATCCCGCTTATCATGTATTCGAGACATGGTTGCCAAGAAATTCACCTTGAGAGAAGCTTGAGAGTTGAATTTTGGCATCCGGGTCCAGAACACATAATCAAGTTATGATCAGAGACGCGATCATAATTCTTTGTAGTGCTTGGAGTTTTGTCTGCTCTATGGTACTGGTTACAAGAGAAAAAGGCACTAAGTGTTTTTTCTGCTTTCAAAACAGTAAAGCACATAGAGAGAGCTGTCAGAAAGACAGTGTAACTCAGTTTCTTGTGTTTGCACTCACCTTCTGTGCCTCTCATAAGTCCAGATTTTCACAGTATTTGCTGTTTTCAGGCAAATCACCAGGGATTGAAGCTACTAAATAATGACATACATCTGAGTTTCAGACTTTGTATCTTTCACAAAATGTAGACTAACACAAATCCTGTTATTCCAGCAACTTTCTAAGCTTATAAATAGGAAGTGAGGGACCTGTTATTTGTTAATCAGTACAGGCAGATTTGTCTGTCTGTTGTGAGACCTGACTGCTTAACATTTGTTAAGATTGGGTCTTTTGCTATAGTAGCACTTAACTGATTTATCTTTTTCTTGATATAGGAGCATAATCACTGCACTCCATGCAGTACAAAATTATGGTATGCTATTCAGAACATTGCCAGTATCTGTTTTGTTGCTCATCCAAAACTTGGACCGAACCACAAAAGGAGGGGGAGTATCAATATTCGTCAAAGATACCCACACCTCCAGGTTGGTGGCACAGCACGAAGCATCAGAGACTATCCATGTGCAACTAACAGTGGGTAAAACTGCCTTCCAGTTTATAGCCTACTACAGACCACCCTCCCAAACCCAGGAACCCCACTCGGCCTTCCTGAGAACACTGGAAAATATGAAGGTCTCCCCAAACACCATTATATTGGGTGACTTCAACTACCCAACCATAGACTGGGAGCATTACTCTAGCTCCAACACCCTAGCCCAAAGGTTCCTAGAATTTATAAACTCAAATGCTATGGAACAACTTGTTACCACTCCCACAAGAGGGGAAAACATACTGGACCTGATCATCACCAACATGGGGACTCTGTGCTCCAGACCAGAAGTGTATCACTCACTGGTAAGATCAGACCATAAACTAATCTCACTGGATATTCACATCCCGACCCCACCCCATGCCCAGAAAACCACAGTGAAAAACTTCTCTAAAGCAAATTTCACACTCCTCAAAACCAAGGTTGAATCCTTCAAAGCCCCCGGGCCTGTGGATATGGCCCAGACCGCAAAATCCTTTATAAACGCATTCTATGAACACCTTCAGGAATGCATGGATCATGCAATCCCAAATAAAACCAAGACCCAATCCTCCAAAGGCAGATGTCCTGTCTGGTGGACCCCAGCCATAAACAAACTATACAATAGAAGGAGGAAGCTACTACATGATAGAGCAAAATCCCAAAAAGGGAAGGCATCTCTTATCAGTATTAGCAAAAAACTACGGGCACTCATAAAATCATCTAAGGCCAGCTTCGAGAGAAAAATTGCACAGGACACTAAGGATAATCACAAGGCTTTCTTTAGTTATGTTAGGAACCTGGGTGGGAATTCCCAGATATGCTCAGAATTAGTCCAAAATGACAAAAAATACACCGAACCCACAGACATTGCCAACATCCTAGCTGACAGATTCAGCGCAAACTTCCCCCCACTCCCCACCAAAAGGGCTAATATCTATCCCAGCAGAGTGCTGCCCCCCTGAAATCTCAGATGATCAGGTAAGAGCTGACCTCTCCAAAGCAAGAAACACAGCATCAATGGGACCAGACGGTGTCCCGGGCTGCGTCCTACATGAACTCCAAGAAGAGCTAAACCCAAACCTAAAAACTACAGTTCAATCTCAGCCTTACTACAGGATATGTACCCAAAGAGTGGCGTACAGCAACAGTGGTCCTTCTCCACAAAGGTGGTGCCTCAACGGATCCTGGAAACTATCGCCCCATAAGTCTCACTAGCTTGGTCTGCAAAACTATGGATAGGATCATCATGGACCTTATAAATAAAGATATTGGGGACCTGCAGACACTGGATCCTACCCAGTTCGGCTTTGTTAAGGGCAGATCCTGCCTCTTGAACCTGGTCGATTTCTTTGAAACAGTCACCAAGGCCATTGACAAGGGGAAGGTGGTCCACACAGCCTACCTGGACCTCGCAAAAGCCTTTGATACAATACCCCACTCGGGCATTATAGATAAGCTCACCAGCTTAAATATAAACCCCTATGTCACTAGATGGGTTGCAAACTGGCTCAAAGACAGAACTCACATGGTTAGAATAGCTGGAGCCATGTCAGACTCCAAACCAGTTACAAGTGGAGTCCCACAAGGCTCAGTCTTGGGACCTCTCTTGTTCGGTATATATTTCTCGGAGGTACAGGCCAACATGGAAGGACTGTGGCTGACCAAGTTCTCAGATGACTGCAAACTGGGTGCCATAATAGACTCTCCAGTCGATAATAGACTCTCCAGTCGACACAAGCATCCTCCAAAAGGGCCTCATAGAAACAGACAACTGGTGCCAGAGCCATGGCCTCATGCTAAACGCCAAAAAGTGTATAGTCATCCCCTTTGGCAAAAACAAAGTGCCCACAAATTACCACATAAGGTGGTAATCCATTAAGTACAGAAGAAGTAATTAGGGACCTGGAGACCCAAGCTGATAGCAATCTCTCATTTGACAACCACGTGGCCAAAGTGGTTAGAAAAACATTTTATATAGCCCACCTAATCATGAAGGGATTCACATCTAGATCAGGGGAGGTCATCGTGCCTCTTTACTCATCCCTCATCAGGCCCATAATTGAGTACAATGCCCCTTTTGGGATGTACCTTACCAGACACCTGCAGCAACTGGAAAGACCCCAAAATTACCTCACCAAGGGGATCAAGGGGCTCAAACAGATGCCGTATGCTGCCCGGTTAAAGAAACTCCAGCTCTACTCAGTGGCATACCGCCTGCTCAGAGGCGATCTGTGCCTGACGTATAAAGCCATGTCCAACCCGGAATTAATGGACATGCTGCACCTCAGAAAATCCAAATCCCATAGAGCTACGCGCTCGAGGGACTTGAACCTCAGCACTGAAATAAATAGGACATGCTGGAGGGACAGATTCATAACCCAGAGGCTCCCTTCACTCTGGAATAAAATCCCAGTCCAGGTTAGGCAGAGTCCCTCATTGACTCTCTTCAAGAGGAATCTTGATGAGTGGATGGGAGATCGTAGGTTTACCCCGGGTATCACTTCTGTGTCACTGTTAGACAGAGGCACAGTATACTAACCTTGAAAAAGGGCATAGCAAAATTAATTTAATATGGGTGGCGAAAGCCATACACACTCTGGCTAGGCTTATAAATGCCCTAGGGCAGATAGCCTAGTATGAACCTATGAACCTATCATTATGTAACGGAGAAGCGATATTGTTGAATTAGTTAAGGAAATATACAAACACACATGCACATCAGGATAGTGAATTAATACAGATGTTGGGCATCAGTAAGAAAATAATTCAAACTGAGTAGCCTGAAGAAACCAATATTCTTATTTGTTAGCATACATTTCAAACTTCAGCAGAATCTTTTAACTTCCAGATAGGAATAGTTTGCCTCTTTTTCCAAAGTTAAGAATTCAAAGCTGTGGAGCACTTGATTTTAAGCATTTGTGCAAAGCTGTAAAACAGGATAACTGAGCCTGACTCAGCTACAAAGAAGAAAAAGTAATTTGTGACAACAACAATTTCATCGACGGGTGATCTCTTTCAGAGCTGTGTCTACAGATCTTAGTTGTGGCATTTCTATAAAGAATAAAAAGCTAAGGATTACGGGCGCATTAATCATGGAACAGTACGCAGGGAATGACTTTTACCAGTGAGGTGTAACAGCTGTGAGTTATCTAAATGCCTGGTGTCTCACAAAATGTGTCTTCTGCTGTTATAATTATTATCTTGGAGACAAACTGTGCCATGATTTATCTGTGTTAATAGACTTTTTTGACTGTGCTGAACAGCACAAAGAAAAGTATTGATAGTTGTCAACATATCTGTCGAGTGCTGCATTTGCTTCTACCTAACAAGCATGCAAATCAAGTTATTTTATGTATATACATAGATTAGATATTGATATAGATATAGATATATATGTGTCTGCCTCTGCACTAATTTATTCTACTAGTGTACATGCAGCTTTCATCAAAGTGCATGTTTTACTAGCATATTAAACAAAAGAGAGGGATTACAGGTTAGTGCAGAAGAGAAGAGATGGCTTTTACAAACTCAAGACTCATTTATAGAAGACTGAAATCTATCAACACCTATTCAGCATGTGAACAGACTGTATCCCATATAAATGCATTTACTAGCAGTTTCAGTGTGTTTATAGGTAATTACTAAGCATGCAGTCCAGGAGGCCATTAAGCAGCCTATTCCAAATTCCCAATTGTCCCAAAACACTATCTAGTTAAATAACTTGCTCAATGTCACACATTAGACAAACGGACGCTAAGGGATTCAAACTCCATGCTACAGGAAGTAGCTTGTTAACAACTCATAGACTTAATACCCTGTGCTAACTGCCAAGTCTGCCTAATTCTCTATTGTTCTCTTTTGCAAGATGCAAGTGGTAAATACAATGGCTCTGAATATCTGCACCACCAGGACAGAAGTACCCTTCTAAGTTCAGAAGTGCTAACATTACTAATGCACTGAATCATATGGCAGGCAAGATATGTGAACATTGTGTTCCATGGTGAAAAGAACTGCATTCTAAAGCCCTGTGTAAGTTGTAAAGATGGATATAAAGTAGGGTAAGAAGTTCTATCCAATCTTACCCCATCATGTATCCATAGCACTAAGTGCATGGAATATGCATGCATACATTTCCCACCCCCAGCTTATAGGTGAGTGACAAACACAATGCCAGCTGTGAGCTACATGAGGACTGACCCCAAGGGAATAACTTACAGGACTAGAAGATGGTGTAATGCTTGTGACTGCATTGATCTCCCTTCTCTGCTGATATGTTATACAGCTTACAGAGCTAAGCAGCAGCACGCTCATATAATTTAAACAAATTTTAATAACTATAAATAAATAAACAGTAAAAATAAACATTGGAGTACCCAGTTATATAGACAAACCTGCTGCCGCACCACCCCTGTTCCTACCCAACACACAATGATGCTGCTGAATATCACCAGTAGCAATGCACACATGCCCAGATTCCCTCATTACTCTATTACAGTAATGAACCTTATTCCTCCGTCACTCCTAAAGGATTGAACAGTTTTATGAATCATTATGTGGCATGATGATAAGTCACGCTGCAATTTATTGTGCAGCAATGATGAACACAGTGCAGCGCAGCATTGTGTATTAAGCTGTACAAAATTAAATCGTGGTGATAGCAGAAGACATACTAAACAGTTTGTAGAATACATTTATTCATCTGTGCACCATATTTATGATTCACATAGATAGATGTTAGATATATATAGATACAGAGCAGGAGGAATCTGTTTTTGTCGTTAGTTGGAGTAGGAATGTTTTATTTAAAAGTCCACTATGAAGACATGAAATACAAATATGATATCCCATATCCAGGCAGTTACTATGTAAAAGATTGTTGCTCTGCATAAGCCTTTTTCATTAATTTTTGAGCAGCAGATACATGCACATGGAAAGGTGAAAATATAAGTAACTCATATAGGGCTTCTGCAAGCTGAGGGGGCTACATTTGTAATAGTACCCCTTTTGTTTTTGCCTTTAATTAGTATCATGAGTCTTCTTGCTAATGAATGAGGGGAAAGCTACAATGTAATCATGCTGCAGAATATTCTGGAAATTACAGATGCAGTATGTGGAGATCTTGATTATCAGGGACCTAGCACTACACATAACTCAGGCTCCAAAGATATAATGAACAAGTCATAAGTTATGGAGAGATATTTCCATCTTCTAGCTAAGTCTCCATTGAAGACCTGGACAAAACATGCTGATGATAAGAATTTGAGCAAAATGTATATGTTTATATGACACAACATGCACAAACACACATAAACACACACACCTAGGCATACACATAAATACATATATGCAGGTATGCACATACCCACACACACACACACACACACACACACACACACACACACACACACACATGCACGTGCATGCACACAAATGATTATATGGTAATATAAACATCCAAACATAAGAATGCTTACATACATTCACATGGGGTATAGTAGTAAGAAAAAATGTCAAGTCAAAATAATTTTGCCAAAAGGCATATAATATGGAACTTGGACTCACTACAGTTCTTACTCTCTCATTGCAAGAGCTTGACACTTTGACTATAGATAATGGGTGGGTTTCAAGAGCACTATGCCCAATGGATTAGAGCTCGTTCCCAGACTGCTACACAATGCAGTAAGACCTTGTATGTGATCTTACCCCATTGTGCAGCCACAGTGCTCGAAGAATGAGGTATACATGCAACTTATCCCCCAGAACCACACATGATTCAAAGACACTACAGCTGTATACAGATTGGTCCCAACTGCATAAATTATGGGAGCAGAACCATGTACCTACAGTTGTTCAAGTGTCTGACCACACCAGTCCCTCTTCCATGGTAATATGTTGCTCAGCATACAAAGCTGGGCAGCAACACCAGTGCAAAAGTTAAAAAAAAACTCTTTTGCATGTTAGAAGAAACCATGTTGGCAATGGAGTTTTTGTAATGCAGATAAGCTTGCTACCACAATTATAGTTGTTCCTGTCTCCTCATAGTAACTCTACCAAACTCCTGCCAATGGGATCTCCTACAACGATCTCCTGTTTAGAATAATATGTTAATGGTATTGAGGGAAAGCTCCTGTCTGTGATGTCCTGGAGTCCTTTGACAGCCCAGATGTCAATTGATAAGCTTGGGTGTGGATTGTGAGCAGCCAGTGGACAGTTCTGTTTTTTTTTCTGTTTTTTTTTTTTTGTTTGTTTGTTTAAGGGGGGTGTTTCCTTGCTTGGCAGCATTCTCTCAGTAAAAGCCAGATGGCTTGCAGCAGGCATGCCAGCAGTAGAGACCGTGGGGCATGTGTCTACATGTATAAATGCATGGTCACACTTCTCACATGTCTGCATGTATAAATGCATGGTCACACTTCTTATGTCTACATATATAAATGCATGGTCACACTTCTCAAGTATCTACATGTAGAAATGCATGGTCACACTTCTTACATGTCTACATGTATAAATGCATGGTCGCACTTTTTACATGTCTACATGTATAAATGCATGGTCACACTTCTCACGTGTCTACATGTATAAATGCATGGTCACACTTCTCACATGTCTATATGTATAAAAGCATGGTCACACTTCTCATTTGTCTACATGTATAAATACATGGTCACACTTCTCACATGTCTACATGTATAAATGCATGGTCACACTTCTCACGTGTCTGCATGCATAAATGCATGTTCACAATTCTCACATCTATATGTATAAATGCATGGTCGCACTTCTCACGTTTCTACATGCATAAAAGCATGGTCACACTTCTCATGTGTCTACATGTATAAATGCATGGTCACACTTCTTACATTCTACATGTATAAATGCATGGTTACACTTCTCACATGTCTACATGTATAAATGCATAATCACACTTTTAACATGTCTACATGTATAAATGCATGGTCACACTTCTCACATGTCTACCTGTATAAATGCATGGTCACACGTCTCACGTGTCTACATGTATAAATGCATGGTCACACTTCTCACGTGTCTACATATATAAATGCATGGTCACACTTCTCACATGTCTATATGTATAAATCCATGGTCACACTTCTCACATGTCTATATGTACAAATGCATGGCCACACTTCTCATATTTCTACACGTATAAAAGCATGGTCACACTTCTCACTTGTCTACATGTATAAACGCATGGTCACACTTCTTACATGTCTACATTTATAAATGCATGGTCACACTTCTGACGTGTCTACATATATAAATGTATGATCACACTTTTCACGTGTCTACATGTATAAATGCATGGTCACATTTCTTACATGTCTAAATGCATAAATGCATGGTCACACTTCTCAAGTGTCTACATGTCTAAAAGCATGGTCACACTTCTCACTTGTCTACATGTATAAATGCATGGTCACACTTCTCACATATCTATATGTACAGTATAAGTGCATGGTCACACTTCTCACATGTCTACATGTATAAATGCATGGTCACTCTTCTCACATGTCTATATGCATAAATGCATGGTCATACTTCTCACGTTTCTACATGTATAAAAGTATGGTCACACTTCTCACTTGTTGAAAATAGAATGGAGAGAAATCAGCATGGAAACTTTGTGAAGCCTAGCCTGCAAGAGGTTGTGACTTGGATGAAGAATTCATGGGATAAAATCACTGACAGCTGTGTTGCCAATGGACTACGAGCAGGCTACATGGACAAGCAGTGCTCATTTAAGAAGAGCTCTACTGCTGGGCATGACAGATTGGGGCGAATGGTTCTACAGGAAATGGAGTTGCAAGAAATTCAAGCCGGAATTCGGTGGTTGGAGACTTATGACAATATTCCAGAAGAAGATGACATGACTATATTTGAATAACTTTCCTGTTATTGGGGCAACATAATGGATTTCTTCTGCTTTCAGCTACCAGCAAGTTCTTGTCAGTTTTTTGACTTTATTGTATTAAGGTAATGTTTCATTATCAAGGGTTAATTACAAAGTAAGGCCACTATTTCCCAGATTTCCTTTTTATGACTTTCCATCATTCTTCTCTTACGGTTTGGGTAAGGAATAAAAAAAGCATCACCACTCAAAAAGTGGCAGTTATTCACCTGTTTTATTTCCCTCCTCCAATATACATGTATTGAGATTTGTCTGCACTTTCTGTTAAGCGTGAAATACTGCACTGTGAAAGCCAAGGTGCAGATATTCTGAAGTTGAAATGTTTGTTGCACTGTTTATGTAGAATTCTCCCACAACTGTTAACGTGTTACCTAGAACTGTTGCCCAATAATGGAAAAGTACCAAATAAATATCAATTTGTGTACATGAATAAATGTCGATTTTTGTACATGAATAAATGTCGACTTGTGTACATGAATAAATGTCAATTTTTGTACATGAATAAATGAATAAATCTAGATTGTTGTAGGGGGGAGGTAAATAAGGTATCCCCTGATAATAAGCCCTAATGCATATTTCAGCGGGGGGGGGGGGGGGGAGTATAAGACCCAGTCTTATCTTCGGGGAAATACAGTATGAATAGATTGTCATGTTTATTTTGTGTATTAGTCAGAAAATGTCAGATTCATACATTTATTGTGAACTTGTGGTATGAAGTTGTTATCTTCATCAAGCCCCCTTTTCCCAATTTTTACACATTATCAATAGTCAGTGTGACCAAATCACCTTGAGCCAATGTTTACACCACCAAGTGGACAGTTCTGAGTATCACTGCTATAATTTACACATTTCTTGAGAACGTTTAGTACACAGAATCACTACTATAATGAAAAATCCAGTTCTACATCTGTTCTCAGGAGAAAATGTTGGGTTTTTACCATGTTTACCGACTGTCAGGATTCCATCCTCATTTGGATGGCACATTGCTAATTGAAGTTAAATCCATGCAAGCTAGGATAAAACCTTCACAAACTATGTATCATGCCCCAGTGATATCCTTCAGCAGAATTCAACTGGAGCTTGCATCAAGGATATGACATCTTGGAGTTTTTCACTATATGACCAAGTGCCAACTGCTGTGAAGTCACTATACATTCACAATAAGAATATTTCCAGAATGAAGCACATATCCCTTCAGAACACTCTTGCCACAATTATTAATCCACTGATGTAATTTTAAACGCAGTAATTTTATTTGCCCGGATAATCTCCAATTTTGACCCCGCACATTTGCAGCAGGGCCAGACTTTAGTGATATGGGGAACTGCATATGACCATATTACTCTTGCCTTGTATGAATTACACTGGCTACCTGCTGAAGTGACATCCTTTCCTGAAATTTACTTAAGTAGCCCTTTGTAATGTGGGTCCTTCTTATCTGATGGTGGTATTTACTCTTACAGACCTTTTCCAGTATTTTGAGGAAAGACTGCTAGTGGTTCCAAAGATGCACTTTGAAACTTCAGTAGGGGGTCTTTCTCCTATTTTACACCCATCCTTTGGAAATCAGTATTTGCAAAATGATTCATAGGTCTTTGGTGGGAGATCCTGAAGCTTTTAAATTTTCTTTAGGATGTACTTTTTATTTTTATTTTCTATTTTTACATTTAGTAACCAGGTAAGCACACTGGTTCATGGGCCCTTTTCAGGTACAGCATCATCTAAGTCAAAGACAATGGTGCAGATGATTTTTATGTATCACTCTATGTTTAATTGTACAATTTGTATTTTATTAATTTATTTATTAAACCACTATCTGTTGTATCCTTGTTTATTCTTGCAATTATTATTTAATTATTCTGTTGCATGCTTAGTTGCAAACATTAAAATTAAACTTAGCTCAGTAACATATATCTGAGCTGCCTAAAAACTATGTAGGTCTTCCAGTAGTCGTTACTATTTCTCTGAAACAATTTAATAGTTAGAAATTGATCATGATACTGGTATACAGACTGTACTAACTTTGTCATTTTTGGCATAGAGAAATGCTCACACATTGGCAAGTTATATGTATCATTTTATTTATGTCTCCATTTGGGTGGTACTATTATATTTACATTGTCAGAAAATATTCCAAAAATGCTGTGGTTATGTCTTCCAAGAATCAATTCAAGTTTGTATCCAATGGAAATTTATTGCAAATAAATAAATAAACCACAACAGTTAAGCTATTTCAGTCTGCTGTATTAAGAACTTCATCAGAACTATGTACACTGACTCCATTTTGGTTTAAATAACCAATGTAATCACATGACAAATGAAAACCTCTCCAAGCTATTCTTAAAGACACAGTCACCTCAAAAAATTCTAAAATATCGGAACTTACTGGCTAAAATTCAAAACATAAAAAATATAATACAGTCTTTTTGTGACATCAAAATACAACCATAGTAAAAAAAATCATAAGCAGTCAATTGTAGACAATAAGTTACAAGTTTAGTGCCTTTAATTGCAAGACACTGCTAACAGAAATATATTAATTTAACCTTGGTGTCTGAGAGGCATTAATTACATCTGTCAATGCAATTTATGTTATTCCAACCTTTTCTCCCAACTTCCGCCTCTCAGAAATCTGCACCTTTTCCAAAATAAAAAATAACTTTTTAAAGTTAGTACACAACTTTGAATGTTTACTTTGGGCATTTATTTTTTTCATCTGCCCTTTTTTATTGCATATGTGTATTCATAAATCCTAGTCTGTAATGCATGCTGAGTCTTCTCTATATAAAATGCAGGGCATGTAAGGCAATGTGCAAAGTAAACTACCCATGTTGTTGTATAGCTGTATCTGCCCATGTAAGATAATGTTTTTGAATAACAGGAGGTGGTAATGTTTATACTATCATATAAACTTACACTGTGAGCAGGACTTGTACCTGTATATCCCTGTTTTTGTCAGAGTTTCCTGTCACCTCCTGATCCCTTTTTCCAATAACCCATTTACATTTGTACTGCACTTAAAGACAAAAGTAGGAGCTTTACCTTGTTTTTGAGTTAGACGAGGGGAACCAAACACCCTTCAATAATTTTTGCAAAAATAATCTTCTTCACCTCACCTGCACTGTGGTTAAATATGAGGATCATGGCATTGATTGCTAGTTGTTCCTAGTGCTGTTTAATACTCCAAACTGATAGGCCCCTGTATAGTCTAAAATTGGTTTGTAAATGATCGCTCTTCCTGAGACCACTTCAATGGCTATATTATTCACTAATTCAGGCTGGTATCTGATGACAGCCAGTTCTTATTGGAGCTGGACAAACTTAAGATATTATTTCTGGAAAGGGCTTACTCTACTGAGCTGAGGTGAAAAAAATTATTAGGACATGTGCTGCAATTGTGAATGCTTTTAATATTACTGTTATATAAAGCCAGTCATGGACATTATTTCATAACTGAATTTGGATTATTTTATTTTTTTATTAATGAAATTAAGTCAAACGCAGTGGTTAGTGTTGTCACCTCACATCAAGAGGTTCTCCAGTTCAGTTCTCAGCTGGAGTGCCTTCTGTGTGAAGTCTGTATGTCCTCCCTGCGGTCGAGTGAGTTTTAAAAACATGCAGGTAGGTGTGTGTGTGTGTGTGTGTGTGTGTGTGTGTGTGTGTGTGTGTGTGTGTGTGTGTGTGTGTGTGTGTGTCTGTGTGTGTGTGTGTGCCTTCTTTGAAGGTTTGGACCTGGGCTGGCAACTCGACATCGTAAAAACTCCACTGCCAATCAATCTGTGAACAGGTGATCCACTGTGGCGACCCCTAATGGGAGAAGCTGAAAGACATTGCTATTAATGAAATTAGTAGTGCAGCCATAGCTATATAGTTGCATACTGTCATAAGCTCCAAAAAGGTCCTTCTTAATCCTAATTGTGATTGAATAGCTCAGATAACCATTCAGTCAGGATCACAGCAGTAGGCGTGGAGAGGGTGAAGAAGGGCTCTGGTGGTCTATCCTCATTATGCTTTTGTCTTCAATGCCTACTGGCCAACACAGAGCACCACTATGAGACAAGCAGTCATGGTCAAGGGCAGAGGTCACAGCAGGCATAACCAAATAAAGGACATTGGGAAGGCTATCCTAGTTTCTAGGCTGTCTTCTTAAATGACAACCCAGACTGTGTTGATGACAGCACTTTTTTTTTGCAAAGTTGAATTTTGCATACAAGCTCAGAGCAACAGTATCATGTTACAAACATCAGCAGCTACCACAAACAGCATAGTAGTACAGATAAAGGTAGTATTTATAGTCATTCCAAGGATGGGCTAAGGCTATCTGAGATGTCTGTGAATGAGTGCAGCTAAGCTGAAATTCCCAGAGATCACTTATGCTTACATGTTATGACCACAAGTGAGCATAAGCAAATGAACTCATAATGACATGTAAAAGAGTAATGATAAAATTCTGCATATCCCAAAGATGCATTCTCTCACCTGTTTGTGATTCATAGTGGAATATTCCTGCTTTTCCATGTCACCTGTAGATATGTTATATAAAGAGGAGTCTACTCTGTAATTGATGAAAATATGTCACTTACTACTAGCCTTGCAGTTTCAAGGTGTGAGTTGTTTGTCCTGGCTGAGCCAAAATCACTTGCACCCAGCGAAACTTGCCAGCCATGAAGGTGGAGATATAGGCAGATAATTATGCATTATAACTTTGATAATCATAAGATACTGGATAGGTTCAGAGAATAGACAGGGACATTATAAGGGTCTTAGTGAGTATGTATGACTTCCAAAGGAGTACTGGAGGAATGCGTGGACTTCCTATCCCTATGGATACTAAGGTATGTATAGCCCTCACTATACTTGCTATGGAGACCTTCCAGAGACAGACTGGGGACACGTTGGGGATCTCACAGGTTTTTGCCTTGAGGATACTGCAACAGTTTCTGGATGTAGTCTTGGCATGTATGGATCAGTATATCTATTTCCTGGTGTCACCTTAGAACCAAGCCAAAGCTTTGTGTGCCTTTTATGGGGTGGCACATTTCCCCAAGGTACTTGATGTGATAGATTGTATCCATGTTGCAGTTAGGACCCTTTTGGTCCACAAAGCGATCAGTACCTCAATAGGAAGGGCTACCATATCATCTCTTGCTGGGTAGTGTGTGATGCATCAGGGTGCATCACTAACATCTCGGCCCAGCATCCTGGCAGTGCACACAATTCCCATATCTAGCACCCTAGCTCACTCTACCACATATTCCTGAATGATAGGATGCCCAGTGGTCATTTTGTTGGTTAGTGGGAAAAAAAAATATATATATATATATATATATATATATATATATATATATATATATATATATATATATATACACACACACACACACACACACAGTGGATATAAAAAGTTTACACACCCCTGTTAAAATGCCAGGTTTTGTGCTATAAAAAAATGAGACCACAAAATAATAAAAAACATGCAATAAGCTGGTTGCATAAGTGTGCACACCCATAAACTAATACTTTGTTGAAGCACCTTTTGATTTATTTGCAGCATTCAGTCTTCTTGTGTACACAATTGCCATCAATTAAAGAGACTCTGATTAACCCCAAATAAACTTCAGCTGTCCTAGTAGGAATTTCTTGACATTTACTCAGTTACCTGCTACAGCAAAAGCCATGGTTCGCAGAGACATTACAAAGCATCAAAGGGATCTCATTGTTGAAAGGTACCAGTTAGGAGAAGGGTACAAAAAAATTACCACAGCATTGGATGTACCATGGAACACAGTGAAGACAGTCATCAAAAAGTGGAGAAAATATGGGACAACAGTGATGTTGCAAAGAACTGATCATTCCTCCAAAACTGATGAAAAGACAAGATGAAAACTGGTCAGGGAGGCTGCCAAGAGACCTATAGCAACACTGAAGGAGCAGCAGGAATTTCTGGCAAGCACTGGTTGTTTACTACATGTGACAAGAGTCTCCCGTATTCTCCATATGTCTGGGCTATGGGGTAGGGTGCAAGACGGAAGCCTTTTCTTACACAGAAAAACATACAGGTCCTGCTAAAATTTGCAAAACAATACATCAGCTCTCCCAAAGCATCTGGGAAAATGTGTTATGGTCTGATAAAACCAAGGTTGAACTTTTTGGCCACAATTCCAAAAGGTACGTTTGGCACAAAAACAATACTTTGTATCACCAAATGAACACCATTCCCATGGTGAAGCATGGCGGTGGCAGTATTATGCTTTGGGGTTGCTTTTCCTCTGCTGGAACTGGGGTTTTAGTCAAGGTGGAGGGAATTATGAACAGTTCCAATTACCAGTCACTTTTCAAACTGCCAGACTATGAACACCACCCATATTAATAACTGTTTAACCATAATTCTGATGCTTGCAAGCATACTTGGTACCAAAGCACCTTGAGCCAAAGGTCAGTCATTTTTTTGTAGTTACGTCATCAAACATGGATCCATATATTTTGAGGATATTTGGGTTAAAGGAGGTTAATTGGTCACCACTTAATGATTTGATACGGACAGCCACAATGATGGAGGGACTGACCCAGTAAACACACTTGTAGCAAAGGCATCCTGCAAATGCATAAACAATGTGTAGTATAAAGTTTGATTCTAACATCAAGACAAGTTGTACAAAAACACCTGGGCTGATTAATGATGTGGAGTCTAGATATACCCTTTTGAAAACTGTAATAGCTGAGGCAGCAGAAAGGAGCTGTGCTCAACAAGCAGTCAGTGTTTCTCAAAGTAATAACCCTTAGATCAACTGATGCATGCTAAAGGTTAGAGAAGCTATCAAAGTTAAAGAAGATGCCTCTCAAGCCTGCCAACTGGAGACTGATAGATGCCAACAGGAAACGAAAACAGCATCTATGGCAGTCACAGAAGTGAAGAGCGAGATGTGGGTGGCATTAAATAAAGCCAAGTAAAGCAAGATTTAATGAACTTCAAAGAGGTTCTGCAAACCATTGGATAACTCAGAAAGAAGAGGCAAGACACTGTTTAAGGTGTTCTCAACAAAGGTTGAAAATGGTGACCTCAGCTAGGACATTGTTGGGAGGTAGAAAGAGTACTTTAAGGAACTCTAGAATCTGAATCCAAAGGGTATAGTGTCAGAAATAACTGGCAGGACCAGATTCATTTCTTTAGAAGAGGTCACTTCTTTGATTAGATGTTTCCACTTTGTCAGGGTTGCAGGAGTAGATGAGATATGGCCAGAAATGTTGAGGATCCTGGATATTGTTGGGGTATTATATTTAATGTGCCTTGTCATCTTTGTATGGGAGGTGGGGGTTGGTGACCTGGAATAGTGAACCCCATTTTCAAAAAGGAGGGTAAGTTTCTTTTATACAGACTTGATGTTTCTCAGCTTCTCTCCTCCATGAGAAAGCCTAAATAAGGATGATGGGAAGAATAATTCACCAGAGAGCTGAATGTCTGCTTCTGTATAAGCAGTTTAGAGTCTGTCCTGGCTGAGTAATATTGAATCATCTCATTCTCCTTCACAAATACAGGTGAGGTTGGCAAATATATTTATTGCATTTATTTATTTATTTATTTATTTATTTTATTTTACATTTCTTAACCAGGTTAGTCTGACTGAGCTTTTGGCTCATTTTCAGCAGAGACCCAGGGCGAAAAGCTCCTCAGGGAAAAAACAATTTTAAATTTTAGTAACGAAGTATTAACAATCAGCTTTAGGCTCTTTTCAGCAGAGACCTGGGGAGAAAAGCTCCTCAGAGAATACAATTTTAAAAACAAAGTATTTACAATCAGCAGAAGAATATGAGACTTGTTACAAAGTATTAACCATCAGCAGAAGAATATGAGACTTGTTACAAAGTATTAATCATCAGCAGAAGAATATGAGACTTGTTACAATATCATTTTAACTGCTTTGTACAAAATAAATTAAGTCAGGAAAGGATTTTGAAACCAGTTACATGTCCTTTTAAATGGGTAGGACCTAGTTGTTTTGGAGTCTAGGAAAAAAAGGAATATACAAATAGCTAGTTGAAGATATAAGGGATATAGAGAAGAGGTGACAGACTAGATAAAGTAGGTTATTTTGGAACTGAAAGAATCAAGATTGGTTAGAGAGGGAGGAAGGGAGGTGGTGGAAGAGGTAGGAGTACAAGGTTATAGATACATTTAGACTAAGATGGTGAAATAGGTGGAAGGATATTGGTTTCAGGGTGGATAGCTATACTTGCAAGACCATTTTTATGAGGTATTTCCTTATGGCTAATTTGAAACTCTTGCTATGGTGAAGGGACTTTATTTCCAAAGGGAGTTGGTTCCAGGATGTAGCTGGGTTATAGTTATAAAGAAGACATCCTATTTTGGTTTTGGGTTTGTAGGTGTGTAATAATTCTTGGTCTGAGCTGCGTAGAGTCCTAGCAGAGGAATATTTAGATATGATGGTGGAGAGGCTGGGGCAGAAGGAGAGTAGATAGAGGATGGAGTGAATGATTTCTAATTGGTATAGCTGGAGCAAATGAGGGAATTCTAGTCAGTCTAGTTGCTGAAGTGCTAAGCAGTGGTATGACTCATAGGTTTGGTTTGCTGCAAATATGGTTACCTTGTTGTAGGTAGTTTTAAGTTTGGAAATAAGCGTAGAGTTTAGGTTTCTGAATATGTGACAGCTGTATAGGAGTGCTGGGAGTAGTAAAGCATGAGAGAGAGTTTTTCAGGCTGTGTTGGTTAAGTATTTCTTGTTGAGGAAAAGGTTCCAAGTTTCTGATGAGTTTTTTAATAGAGTTAGTAATATGTAGATCAAACTTAAGCTGATCATCTATTGTGACACCTAGCAATTTAGTACTAGGTTCAGCTGAGATGGTGGTGTTGTTGCTAGATAAAATGGTAAATGTGCTTTTGAGTGTGGTGAGGTTTTTGGGGAGGAAGAGTAAGAGCTTAGTTTTCTTTGGATTAAGTATTAGTTTATTATCACTAAGCCATGTCTCAATGGTGTGGAAAGATGCCTGGGTAGTTGAGTGGAGGTCATTTGGGTTGTCAGCAATGATTATAACTGTAGAGTCATCAGCATATTGCACAAGAGAAGACTGGAGACAGAAGGAGTAGAGTAAGTTGGTGAAAATATTAAAGAGTAGTGGCCCGAGAATAGACCCCTGGGGGACACCCATTTGTACAGTGAGGGGGGATAGAGCAGAGAGCCATTTAACTGATTGCTGGCAGGTAACGAGATAGCTGGAGAACCAGGAGATAGTAGGGGGAGAGAAGTCTAAGTCTGTGAGTTCGTCAAGGAGGAGAGGGTGAGAGACAGTGTCAAAAGCTTTAGAAAGGTCAATAAGCTCAATAAGCAAAATTACAAGCTCTGTAAATTTAACTTGCCTGTAGAAAGGTACTGATTTTTTGTACTTTCATATGCAATTTCATCAGTACCTGAAGTATTTCAAGAAACTCTTTCACAGATAATTGACAGGGTTGAAGTTCCTATTAATTATTAATGATACACTGGTATGAAGTGTGACCAAAAAGAACATGGCAAAAAGATTAATTATTGCACAGAATGAGCCAGTGCAACTTTAAACTGAAAAAGATTAATTATCAAATCAGAAATATAGAGGTGAAGCACATAAGTTTATTCAACAGAGCAAAACAATTAAATATAGGGGTCTACTGCTTTCCATTCATAAATGTGGATAGTCAAACATTGCCACTACTTCTCCGGTAAGCACACAGCAGCATGATGAGCCCCCTGTAGATGTGCTATAACTCTAATTTAACAACTGACCAAAACCTTTTATCATTTTAATGTCTGCACTACCAAATCTAGTAGCTGCCAAAGATATTGTGCTTAGCCTCAGGTTTTATACTTGACTGAAAATGAAACAACAGGCATATTAACATAACTACTGCTATACTGCTATGTTTATGCCGGGTTGGCTTTCTATGTTTTTCCTTTCCTGTGACACACAGCTACTTACCTGAAGATTTTTTGTTTACTGATTGTTTTTTTCTATTGCTCCCACCCCTAGCATTGGTTCAGCCTACTCCATTCCACTCGAGCAGACCTTGCTAAGCTCAGGCATCACTCCATTCCCCTACCCTACCCCAATTCCCACACACCCCACTTCAATTACATTTATATTATCCTTAACCACACCCCTCAAACACCTCCACCAATTGCATACATTCTACATTTAGCCTGGTACTATTTCCCACCCCTAGGTTATCACTCTAAGTCAATCACCACTGTAGACCCAACCCTCTTACTTATGACAACAACCCATTTTGCATTTCCACTCCTACCAGATCCCTTTCCTCTTTTCCTTCAATTCCTTTTAGCTTCTTTCAAAATGGTACACTCCTATCCTACCATAATCTGCCTGCACTATCTCACACTATCTCTCTTACTTCTAACACATCCCACAGCACCCAAAACTTATAAAATCAATATTATATTAAAATCTATTACATTCAACACAAGACTTGACATACGAATAGTTACTCTAATATATCCCCTGACCTAATTAAGTCACATACCCTTTTATTATAAAATACAAAATTTAGCAACTGTGCCTGAATTCTGAACTTCTGCCCCTTTCAAAATGAAAATATAAAAGAATACCAATCACCACCAACCAATACTCCTACCATTACTCAGACTTACCCCAGTGTGGGGACATCCACCCAAACCCAGGACCTACTCTAATCTCCCTGTCTTGTAACAGAACCTCTTCTAACCCATTATTTCTAGTAACACTAAACCTATGTAACATCTGTATTAAAATAACAAATTTCCATGTTTGGCTTTCCCTGACATACTCACAGTCACAGAGGTGTGGCTAAAGCCTAATATACAAGACTCCAAACTACTCCCTCCAGGCTTCAATATAGTAAGATCTGCCAGAACACACAAAAAAGCAGGCGAGATTGCTATAATCTACCCCCACCTCTTATACAGCAGTACCTTACTCCAAGTCAATCCCTAAATTCAGTAACACTGAACTCATCATAGCCTTCCTAAACTTTTTTTCCCAAACATCTTCATTGAATTATCACTTGTGACATGGGCAAATTTACAGCCTTTCCTAAAACTTAACAAAACTAAACAACTTTGTATCTCAGTTCTGTACATTCCTCCTGGTAACAACACTCCCAAACTTGAGGATGTCTTCTCCTGAATGCCACAAAGTATATCCAATAAAACAAATATCATGGGAAACATTAATATCATCTGGTAAAATTTAATCTTGGACTTCTCAGACAGTAATATAAATCTCTTTGGCTTCACATAACTTATTACAACTCAGACTAGAATTCCTACAAGTAACAACCAAGAATCAATTCTAGACTGGGTCGTAGTCACAGATCAAAATAAATATTGCAGCTCTGGTACCCTCCCAGACATATTAAGTGGCTACTTGCCTATTGATACATATAGGACAACCACCCATACACCCAAAGGCCATAATTGCAAAACATCCCATAACCTAACTTCAACAAGTAACTCTTTATTAATACACTCACATCCTTAAATTATTCCATACTGAATGCTACCCCTAGATGATGCAGATATTTACTTTAACAAACTATTTTTAGACACCCTTAATATCCTAGCACCACTTCAAACAAAAAGAACAAAAGTTAATCAAGCCCCTTGGTTAACAAGGTCCACAAAAAAATATTAGCATCCAGAGACAAAGCCTGGAAGGATTGGCAGAAGAACAGAAATGACCAAAATCTACAAAATTACAGATATCTACACAATCAGGTAAAGAAGCTCATAACTATCAATAAGAAACAATACTTTGCACAACAGCTAACTGTCAACAAAAACAAACCCCTTCCCCTTTCACAGATAAATATCCATCTCAAACAGCAGAATTGTTTAATATTCACTTTATAGAAAGTATAGCTAACCTGGTGATAGATCTCAGCAAGCCCCATACTTCCAACTCCACAAATAATCTCAATACACCTCTTTCTCAAACATCACCCACTGATACCACACTCCCTTCCTCTCTATTCAAAACATTCCTGCTACAGCCTTGAAAAATCCACACCTCTCACTACACCCTATGTCCACTAGCTACATATGTAACTTACTACATAAAACAAAAATTGCTCTCTTTCCACTGATAATCTTTCAGCTGAATACTTAAAAATTGCTGCTGATGCTATTGCATACTCAGTCAGCATTCTCATCAGTAGATCCATCATAGAATCCCATGTCCCCTGCCTTTGGAAAAAATCAATTATAACCCCATTATGCAAAGGAGGTAAATCTAATGAACTGTCTAACTTCTGCCCCATTGCCATTCTATCTTCTCTCTCCATACTCTTAGAAAAATGTGTATACAAACAACTCCTTGGCCACCTAATCCACAACAATCTTTTCACACCCACCTAACATGGCTTTAGACCTGCTTATAGTACAACTACTGCATTATTATCCTTCATGGACACAATAAATAAAGCAAGTGACTCCAGATGACTAACCTCAGCAATATTTCTTAACCTATCAAAAGCTCTCAGTACTGTCTCACATCACAAACTCTTACAGCAACTTTCGTCCCTTGGTCTTTCTGGTCCCTCTCTACAATGATTTTCCAGCTACTTGTCTGACAGACAACAATGTGTAAAATGGCAAGGCTGTCTCTCTCAATATATAACTGATAAAACGGGTGTTTCACAAGGATCCATCCTTGGACCCCTCCTCTTCAACACCTTTATAAACAATCTCCATACAGCCTTCTGCCAAAGTTCCCTAATCCAATATGCTGATGACTCAACTTTCATCTCTTCTTCCAACAACATAGCACACTCAAGCAAATAACCCAAACTGCCTTATATTTCATTGAGTCCTGGCTCAATAATCCACAGGTATTACTCAACCTCAATAAAACCAAACTCCTTCTTTTTGCACCAAAGGCAAGATCAACTGACTTTAAAATATTCCCATTAAATAACATAGAAATCAAAGTAGTCCTATATTCTAAACTACTAGGAGTAACAATAGATGATAAACTTACCTTTGGCCTTCATATACATAACACTATCAAAAAAACTCACGTCAAACTAGGGATGCTTTATTGGCACAAAGATTTCATTGATACAGCCACCAAAACAACATTAGCCACAACCTGCCTGATTCCCTCCTTACTATACGCTGCCCCTATTTTAAACAACTTTCAGAATACACTAAACAATAACCCTAAATCCTGCTATAACAAAATTGCTAAATTAGCAACAGGTATATCATATTTCAAACATCACTGTCCAGCTCTTATTCCCCTTAACTGACTATAATTCCCCAAACTTCTTAACTACACCCAGTTAACAGCTCCCCATAAAATTGTCTACATTCCTCACACCTATCCACCTAAAAAATCAATACTTCAAATGTATACACCTAACCGGGCTTTCTGCTCTAAAGGCAAATAGCTCTTAACTCTATATAAAGCAAATAGAACTGCTGGACAATGTCTATACTCCTACTCAGTGACCAAATTATGGAATGTCCTACTCTTAGGTATTAGAACTACCTCTAGCATCAAAAATTTCAAGTTTAAACTAAAAGGCTTCCTATTCAAGTCCAAGTATCTATCCTTTTGCTAAACTAAGAGGACTCCCATCCCCTTATTTTACTCAAGTTCATTTAGTCCGCACCTTCCTCCCCCACTTGCCCCCTTTCTTCTACCTTTGCCTGATTTGCTACTATTTCCTCTACTCATTTTTCATCTCCCACCTTCTCTCCTACATTCCCTGCCCTTCTCATCCTATTACTATTCTCTTTGTTCTCATGTTTCAGCCTACCATCAAATTATCCGATATGCTATGTTTTGCTAACTTCCTATCTAATTTGTATACCTGCAGACATGATTGTTAATCTTCTTTGTACATTTTCTAAGTATGTTAAATATGTCTTAGACTTGCTTATTTATCTTCCCATGTAAAAATATATGCATATGTTTTTCTTTGTTCTTTGCTTTATCTGTAATTTTTAACTTATTTCTTAATGTGAATTATGCTAAGGCTATATATTTGTATCCTTTTCTATATACTGGAGGTTTTCTCCCTTGGCCTCCACTGAAAATGGGCTTCTCACCCAGTTGGACTTTCCCAGTAAACAAATGTCAAATAAATAAATAACTGTTTATGTTTTGTGGATCTGAGAAAGCATATGCTGCACCAGAATGGTTAAACAAGAAAGTCATCAAGCATTTCATGACAAAAACCTCAGAAGGCAATGTTTATCCATAAACAGGTCAGAAAAAATATTAAGAATATACTAAATGAAGAAATGATAGTTACGGTTTGAGTAAATTTATGAAATAAAGTTATTGGGTGTTGCTAATTATAATAATCTAAAAGCGGGTTAAGGCCTTAGTTTTGTCACTTCTCATCACTAAATGTGAATTAACTGTAAGTTGCTCTAAAACTTTAATTTTATGTTTCAAAGAATCTTCTTCAGCAGTTCTAGTTTTTCTTTTTTCTCAGTGAAAAATACCTTAGTAATGAAATACTCATGCAGCTGGGCCTTAAAATTGTTCATCTTAAAGCAAGCCTAATAGATAAATTTGTCTGCTTCAGGGAACAGAACCTCATATCTATCATTTCCAAAATCATACAATATAAGGTTAAGCTTCCAAAAAGATTATGCTGAGGTTTTAGGCTGAAAATCAATAACTAATCCAGTGCTAAGTGATCTGATAAATGCTCAGCAGAATGGCTTTCATTGGAAACTCCCTGAAAAAGGAAACAAAAATAAAAACAGTCACACACCAAGATGTGAAAAGAATGTTAATTTTTGGTAGGCTATAATTACCTAAAAGGATCTTATAACTCAAATGAGGGCATGATATCCAAAATAACATCCATTTCAGAAGAATACAGGAATTACGTTCTTCAGTTCAAACCTAAAAAGTATGTTAACATGATACTCCCTGTTGTGAAGAAGCGAAATAAGGATTGTTTGAAAACCATTTCTTCCTGTATAATGAAAAGAAAAGTCTTTGAAATATGTCTATCTTGGATGACATATGACACAGGAGCATAGTCTGATCTCATCTGAAAAAGAAACCTTTACCAAAAGTATTTCTAAACATATCTAATGTTTAAATTAATTTTATGAGGGAATTCCTTTCCAATGTAATGCTTTGAACTTATTGGATGGGTTCTACTCATTACTACAGGGAAGTTTCTCTGCTATTTTCTGTTTTCTGGCAGGGCAGACTGAATAAATGGGAACAGATTTAACATTTTTCTAAGTACCATGGTATTTGCAATAAGCAGTGCATGTTTGTGGAGTTAGTCATAGCCCATCCTATAGGTTCATAGGTTGGTATTAGGCTATCAGCCCTAGGGCCTATAGAAGCCTAGCCATAACAATTCCCTGGCTATTTCTTCCCACACTATTTACTTCCCTGGATCCCTGTCTAGCAGGGTGACTGACGTGATCCCCAGGGTGAATTTCTTTTCTCCCATCCAATCGTCAAGGTTCCTTTTGAAGAGAGCCAAAGAGGCACTCTGCTTGACATGTATGGGCAATCTATTCCAGAGTCTGGGGGGTCTCTGGGTCAGGAACCTATCCCTCCAGCATGTTTTGTTTATTGTGATGACAAGGTTTAGATCCCTGGAGCGTGTGGCTCTGAGGGATTGGGATTTTTTTTAAGTGCAGCATGTCCAATAGCTCTGGGTTTGACATGGCCTTGTATGTTAAGCAGAGATCGCCTCTGAGTAGACGATATGCGACAGAGTATAGCTGGAGTTTTTTAAGGCGGTCAGCATAGGGCATCTGCTTTAAGCCTGTGATTCTTTTAGTGAGGTATTTCTGTGGCCTTTCCAGTTGTTGCAGATGTCTTGAGAGGTACATACCAAATGGGGCATTGTATTCTATAATGGTTATAATGAGGGATGAGTACAGTGGGACAATGACCTCCTTTTTTCTGGATGAAAAGCCCTTAGTGATGAGGTGTACCACATAGAAGGATTTCCTGACTGTTGTGGCGATGTGGTTATCGAAGGCGAGACCACTGTTCACCTGTGTCCCTAAGTCTTTTATCACACTTTTGGTGTTTAGTGTACTGCCACCTATATGGTAATTCATGGATACATGTTTTATCCCAAAGGGGATAACTATACATTTCTTGGCATTGAGCTTGAGCCCATGGCTCTGGCACCAAGCATCTGTTTCTGTAAGGTCCTTTTGTAGAGTATCCACATCATTTGGGGATTCAATAATGGCTCCCAGTTTGCAGTCATCTGCGAACTTTGTTAGCCAGAGTCCCTTAGTGTTGGCCTGTACTTCAGAGAAGTAGATGCCAAACAAGAGCGGTCCCAGGACTGAACCCTGAGGTACTCCACTTGTCACTTGTCTGGAGCTGGATTTGGAGTCAGCTACTTTTACAGTGTGGGTTCTATCAGTAAGCCAGTTAGCAACCCATTGGGTGACGTAGGGATTAATACCCAGCTTAGTAAGTTTATCTATGATTCCAGAGTGGGGGATGGTGTCAAAGGCCTTGGCAAGGTCTAGATACGCTGTGTGGACCACCTTACCCTTGTCCATGGCTCTGGAGACTGATTTGAAGAAGTCAATCAGGTTCAGGAGACAAGATCGGCCCTTCACGAACCCAAACTGGGTGGGGTCCAGTGTTTGAAGGTTGCCAATGTCTTTGTTTATAAGTTCCATGATAATACGCTCCATGGCCTTGCAGATAAGGCTCGTCAGACTGATGGGACGGTAGTTTCTGGGATCCAAGGTGGATCCCCCCTTGTGGAGTGGGATAACTGTAGCTCTGCACCACTCAGTGGGCACGAAACCTGAGATGAGGCTATGATTAAACATGACACTTAGGTGAGGTGCCAGATCATATTGTAGATCATGTAGTACACAGCCCGGGATGTCATCTGGTCCCATGGATGCTGTATTCTTAGCTTTGGAGAGTGCGTTTTTTACCTGTGTGGCCGTTATTACCAGAATTTGGCAATCTTCCAGGATTGAGATGGGCCATTTAGGGGGTGAGAGGGGGTGAAGTTGGCACTGGATCGATCTGCCAGGATATTGGCAATATCCTTGGGATCAGTATATTTAATGCCATTCTGTTTTAGCTCAGAGCAGATCTGAGCATTGCCATTTAGATTATTGACATAGTTATAGAATGCCTTGTGGTTGTCTTTGGAATCTTTTTAAATTTTATTTTCGTAACTAGCTTTAGAGGATTTTATGAGGGATCTCAGTTTCTTACTGAGGCTGGTAAGGGGAGTTTTTTGCATCCTGGGATTTTCCTCTTTTCTGCAACAGTTTCTTCCTTTTGTTGTAAAGTTTGTTTATGGCAGGGGACCACCAGATTGGCTTCCTTTTTTTGGATGAGAGCATCTTGGTTCTATTTGGGATGGCACGATTCATGCATGAGTGGATGTGCTCGTACAGTGCCTTAGTGTAGGATTCAGCAGTTGAACTTTCAGTTCCCATCTGCATGGGTGTCATGAAGTTTGTCACTTCTTACTTGAGTAGTATGAAGTTGGCTTTGGAGAAGTTTTTTTATGGAGGTTTCCTTACTGGGGGGTGGGGGTGGGATGTGGATGTTAAGGGTGATTAGCTTATGGTCAGACCTGACTAACAAGGGGGTGACCGTAGGTGTGGAGCATCGATTTCCCATGTTGGTAATGACCAGGTCTAGGATATTGGAGCCCCTGGTGGGACTATGGATTAGTTGATCCATGGCGTTGGAATTTATGAATTCCAAGAACCATTGGGCAAAGGTGTTGGTACATGAGTAGTTTTCCCAGTTAATGGCAGGGTAGTTAAAATCACCCAGTATTAGGGTGTTTGGTTCTATCTTAATATTTTCCAGTATGTTTAGAAAGGTGTAGTGAGAATCTTGGGGTATGGTGGGTGATCTGTAGCAAGCTACAATTTGGATTGCAGTCTTACCTAGTGTTAGTTGCAACTGGAGAATTTCAGATGCATTATGTTGGGCAACTAGCCTGGTGGTGTGAATATCCTTGGTGAATATTGACACTCCTCCACCTTTAGTGTTTCAGTCCTGGTTTGGTGGCCGAAAAGTGTGGTAAGAGTTGTAGCCTTGTATTGCAGGGGTGCTCTCTGGAGCCTTGAACCAGGTCTCAGTTATGGCACAGATATCGATGTTCTCTATTTTTAGGAGTGCCTCGAGAGAGTGCATTTTGAGGTTTAGACTTCTAGCATTGAGTAGCATTACCTTCAGATTTTGCATGCTTGTACCTGTTACGGTGGTGGTTTTGTCTTTTGAACTTTGCCTAAAAAAGGCACTATAGGGGTGGCAAGAGCCTTAGCCAGTAACCTGAATCCCAGGGGTGACAGGTGCAGACCATCTCTGGCAAAGCATCTTGGTCTGTCGATCATGTCGTCCCAGGCAGACAGATACTGGATCCCCTTTGAATGACACCAGAAGCATAGCCAATTGTTGAAGTCAATCATTTTGTCCTTATATTGTGGTATCATTCTGGGCAAAGACAGGATGCTACTCAGGGCTAGGGTCATACCTGCCAGGGCCACATGATCCGAGAGCTCTTCCATGTCTCTTTTCATGTAGTCCAGGGAGGTACGTCTCAGGTCATTCACTCCAACATGGACAATGACAGAGTCATATTTGTACTTGTTGTGGAGTGACTTGAGTGCATGCGTTATGTGGTGGATCCTGACACCCGACAGGCAGCTGACTGTAATTTTCTCCTTGTTCAACCTGGTGAGTGGGACATCAGTGTGCCGGACTATAGAGTCACCTATGACTAAAGTGTTAGGTATGTTGTCTTGCCTTAGGGGCTGTTGCTGGGTGGCACACTGGTGTTGTGAACTATGTGACACTTTGGTTGAGATTAGTGTTTGTTTGCATTTCAGCTACAGAGGTCCTTGCTGCTTGGGCAGGTTACAGTTAAGGGCCTCTGCATATGTGGATTTAGTGTTGCTATATGTGGGTGTTGGTGGTGTGGGTTTAGAAGGGCTATGTGTTGCTTGAGGTGTAGTGTGGGTGTTAACCTTCTCCTCTTGACTGTCTAGCACAATCTTGGGTGAAGAGCGCTTTGTTTCCATTTTGGCTATGTAAGTGCATCCCTCACAGGTTGTAGTGTTGGGTGGTAGGAGGAGAGGGTTGTCTGTGTACATGAGGCAATTGCTGCATTGCCCCAGTATGCCCAGATTCACCAGGTGGACAGGAGAAATCACCAGAAGCTGACCCTTGGACATGCCTGGTTTGGTGCTTTTTTGTTTTTTGTAAAGTACAGGAGCTGTTTTCCCTTACCTTAGCAAGGTACTTTGCAATTATAGGCTGTTTAGTGCCTACTATTAATTTCTCCTTATTAACAAGGAGAGTTGAGTGCTTGTATCAGTGTAAGGCTTCCTAGTGCTTTCCAGCAGGTATTAGAGCAACTGCTAGTCACAGGGATGCTTAAAGGTAAGATGAAAAAAAATGCACACTGCAGTGTACACTAGGGAAGTTAGATGTGAAAGTAGGTAACTTAAGTTTTACCTGTTAAAAAGTTAAGGTTTAGTGGAGAGTTACTATTTTTAAAACAGCAAGATGGATTGAAAGGGGTGGTCACTTTTGTATTCTGGTACTATGGAATACAGTAGGATGGCCAATACATTTAAATAGTTGAAGGGGAGAGATTTCAAAAATGATGATTTTGTGATTACTCACACAAGCCAGTGAAAGTAGAGAGGAAATGAGATATATGGTCAGATTAACATAAGAGGCAGGCAACTAGAAAGACAGTGGTATTTAACAAGACAACTGTAACTGGGTGGGAGGGCGAGAAAAAACTCTCTGCCTGACTCAGAAGAGACAGAGCTGTGGTCTCTTTTGAAGTTTTAATATGCTGTTAAGGCAGAATGCAAGTAAAACACAAGGTAAAGAAAACAAACTACAGTATTCAAAATATAGAAAGGCAATAAAGTAACACAAAATACAAAAAATAAAAGCAAACTAACCTTTCCTTCACAGCAAAGTATAGCAGAGTCTGGATGAGCCTTTCTGGTAAAGCTCTGAAATGTTTTATTTTACCCCTTAAATAGAAGGTTTAGTTCCTAGCTCCACCCCCTCAGTTAACAAATGATTAACCTTAAGTGACCTCTTCTATCTTATGAATGAGTTAATGAAATAGCGTCACCATGGATTGTTACACAATATTTTAAAGCTTAGGCTACTTATTCTATACTGTTGGTAGCCAGGATAAAATGTGCTGTGATAGAAAACCTTTCTACAAAATGCTATTGTTATGCAAGAACCCCTTTCTTGGTTCTCTAGCTATCTTTCTAACAGGTCCCAAGCAGTGAAATGGGGCCAAGCCACTTTCTCTTTCCTCCCTACTCCCACTGGAGTACCTCAAGGTTCCATACTAGGCCCTTTGCTATTCAACATCTTTATTAATGACTTCCATAAAGCCATTCCCAACTCCAAAATTGTCCAATACGCCGACGATTCCACTTTGATTTGCAGCACTACTAACCTAGCTGAGCTCCAATCTCTGACTCAAAATGCCTTCTCTACCACTGAAAACTGGATGCTCCTAAATCACCTGTCTCTTAACGCCAAAAAAACCAAGATCCTTCTATTCTCCCCTTCCAAATCTTTCCCTCTAGATGAAATCTTCCTTCATATTACCAGCCTTAACAACTCACAAATAGAGATCGTACACTCTGCCAAACTTCTCGGTGTCACTATAGACAATCAGCTAAAATTTAACTCCCATATTCAGCAGAATATCAAAAAAACACACATAAAACTTGGCCTACTTTACAGAAACAACCACTTCTTCTCTCCTTCCTCTAGGCTAACTCTTGCCTCTACCTATCTTCTTCTCTCTCTCATGTATGGCTCTCCCCTGTTCTCTAACTTATCTTCCACACTTACCTCCAAACTAGAGATATGCTACAACAAAATTGCTAGATTTGCCACCAGTGGCAAATCCTCCTCTCACCATTGCAATTCCCTTCACTCCCTAAACTGGCTTGAACTCCCCAATCTTCTTGACTTTCATCAATTAACCACAGTCCACAAATTATTATTCCAACCCTCAAACTGCCCCACACTATCCAACATACTGCAACCATATTCCCCTCCTAGACCTCTTAGATCTTCTCACCAAAACCTGCTTAACATTCATAAACCTAAGCGCCCAGCAGGCCAGCTTCTCATATCCTGTACCCTAGCAAAAAAATGGAACACTCTGCCCTCCTTTCTACGGTCCTGCAATAACCTCAATAACTTCAAATCTCAACTTCATTCTTACTTCTTCCTAAACAGGAAATTTAACTGCACTCTTCCATCCTTGCCTCTCAAACCCTCCTCTCCCTTCACTCCTGGCTAACCTCTCCCCTTCCTTACCCCACTCTCAATCACTTATTTGTTTCTCATGACTAATTATTACTTCCAACTATTTCACTGTATACTCATTTTCTCCTAAACTTAATTGTAATTGTATTGATTGTTTACTGCTTTGGAGATTGAACAATATTGTTTGTATTTTTATGCATTTTTTTACTTTGTATTTTTTATTATGATTGAAAAACATGTATCTAATAAACTTACTGTGGAGCTTTTCTCCCCGGGCCTCCACTGAAAATGGGCTCCCCAGCCCAGTGGACCTCCCCGGTAATCAAACTGAATAAAATAAATAAAAATAAGAGTCTTCTGTACTTTTAGCAATTTGTGATTTCTTGAACAGGGGAGAACTGCAAATACATTGAATGCTAAATTGCTTGCTTGATTGCTTATTGATAGGGATTATTTTGGCTCAGTGTTGAAATGTTGCCACTTAAAATGCTGAGGGGCAACAAACTAAAAAAAAGACACAAAACAGAGGTTGAAGATAAAATCTTGAAAATCAGTCTCCTACTTAAAACTTCAGTTTATAGAGGGCAAGGCTCCCTGGACCCCCACTCCATCCCCCCAAACTTACATATACCAGCTCTGAGACTGGCATTCCTTGAAGAAAAGGGAATATTCTGAGAAACTGCATCTCGGATTTAGTATATGTAGCCCATTCTTTTGGCCATTTAGTCTCTGCATTTCAGGGCTCGCTCTAGTGGGTCCTGATATTTCAAATGGTTACCAATTATTTCAGCTGTTTCAACTGAAATTTTGATGGCTGTTTAATGCAATATAAGGTATTAGAATATAAGTTTACAACCCAGTAATACTCACCTATACATGAAAAGGAGTGGTCACTCAAATTACTAGAACCCCACCCTTATCAGATATTCTGTACAGAATCCACTGCAGTGGTTTTGTGAGCAGAGGTGTACAACTATTTCTGTGAGTCTTTATATTTGCTCAGTATGGATGGACAGGTAGCTCAGATGTGCACCCAATAGCAAATGAACTACAAAATAAGGTATATAACACATTAACAGCTGAAATAAATCACAAATACTGAGTCAGTAACTGATCTAAACAAAGTTTTTACTGGAGCATATACTTTTAAAATTGTAATATAAATATCTCTGTGTCTTGTGGTCATATTTATTGCAATCTATTTATTGTGGCAACATGATTCAAAAAGAAACAAAGAAAAATAGTAACATGTCATAGTATGTATCATACTTGCAACCTTCAGCAGAGGTAGTGTGTTCCATTCAACTGAGGCAAGAAGGAAGTGTGTTCCAGGTGCCAGTTTTCTGAAATCCTTACACAACATCTTCTTGCCTCATTCTCATGATGTATAAATGCATGAAACCTTTCACACACCAGAGGCTTTGAATGAATTTAATAAACTGTTAGCATAATGCTCAGTCAGTGTGCCTTTCCAGGAAATAAAACTATACTGTTTTAACTATCAGTCATAACAACAGCTATAGTAAACAGCAGTAATGTGGACCAGTAAACAAATTCCACTCAGTGTGTGTCTTGCAAGGGATTGTTGGCAACATCACTTCTTCCTTCATTGTATTTGTTTATGGATACCTACACTCCACTCTGTCAATGTACTGTTGCAGTTATACTTGCTGCAACTGGCCTGCTATCTTCTTTTTTTTCTTTCTCAAAAATGTTTTTAATTTTTTTAGCAAGAGTGATAACAGTAATAACATGTTTACAATCAAAATTAAAACAAACTATTTACAAAGTCCATAACAAGAATATACTTCCATATACATTCAGGAAATCATCTAAAACTTTTTAGTAATGATTGTAACTTTTCCCAAGCAATTCATTTGTGTGTGTGGCCTATCTTCTGATCAGTATTTTTGAACTACAATGTAGGTATCTATATTGTTGGATGAACATTATTATTAGTACTAAAGCTGCAAAGAAGTGCTTACCCTCAACAGACAAAACAAAATATTATCTCTCTAAGGCTGAATGCGTGAAATTCACATGTAAACATTTCATATTTAACTTAAAAAGAAAAAGATTGATTTTGTTTTTCTTTGATGTAGCATTATATTTTCTTATTTATGTGCAATTGCCTGCTGTGTGATGCAGATGAACAAAGGACGACGATCTTAACATGTGCAAGCCTACTCTGTCATGCTGCTATGTAATGTTTTTCTTATGACTGTCTGGGGGGCTTGTGTGTTTTTGCTGTTATTATTGGTTTATTTATCCTTCTGCGGATCTTGTATTGAATATCGTTTTCAGATTGAAATGTTATGCTGTTCTTGTTATCCTTCCTATGTACTCTCCTGGGGGGCTTGTGTGTTTTTGCTGTTATTATTGGTTTATTTATCCTTCTGCGGATCTTGTATTGAATATCGTTTTCAGATTGAAATGTTATGCTGTTCTTGTTACCCTTCCTATGTACTCTCCTGGGGGGCTTGTGTGTTTTTGCTGTTATTATTGGTTTATTTATCCTTCTACGGATCTTGTATTGAATATCGTTTTCAGAATGAAATGTTATGCTGTTCTTGTTATCCTTCCTATGTACTCTCCTGGGGGGCTTGTGTGTTTTTGCTGTTATTATTGGTTTATTTATCCTTCTGCGGATCTTGTATTGAATATCGTTTTCAGATTGAAATGTTATGCTGTTCTTGTTATCCTTCCTATGCACTCTCCTGAGGGGCTTGTGTGTTTTTCTATTATTATTGGTTTATTTATCCTTCTGCGGATCTTGTATTGAATATCATTTTCAGATTGAAATGTTATGCTGTTCTTGTTATCCTTCCTATGTACTCTCCTGGGGGGCTTGTGTGTTTTTGCTGTTATTATTGGTTTATTTATCCTTCTGCGGATCTTGTATTGAATATCGTTTTCAGATTGAAATGTTATGCTGTTCTTGTTATCCTTCCTATGTACTCTCCTGGGGGGGCTTGTGTGTTTTTGCTGTTATTATTGGTTTATTTATCCTTCTGCGGATCTTGTACTGAATATCGTTTTCAGATTGAAATGTTATGCTGTTCTTGTTATCCTTCCTATGTACTCTCCTGGGGACTTGTGTGTTTTTGCTGTTATTATTGGTTTATTTATCCTTCTGCGGATCTTGTATTGAATATCGTTTTCAGATTGAAATGTTATGCTGTTCTTGTTATCCTTCCTATGTACTCTCCTGGGGGGCTTGTGTGTTTTTGCTGTTATTATTGGTTTACTTATCCTTCTGCGGATCTTGTATTGAATATCGTTTTCAGATTGAAATGTTATGCTGTTCTTGTTATCCTTCCTATGTACTCTCCTGGGGGGCTTGTGTGTTTTTGCTGTTATTATTGGTTTATTTATCCTTCTGCGGATCTTGTATTAAATATCGTTTTCAGATTGAAATGTTATGCTGTTCTTGTTATCCTTCCTATGTACTCTCCTGGGGGGCTTGTGTGTTTTTGCTGTTATTATTGGTTTATTTATTCTTCTGCGGATCTTGTATTGAATATCGTTTTCAGATTAAAATGTTATGCTGTTCTTGTTACCCTTCCTATGTACTCTCCTGGGGGGCTTGTGTGTTTTTGCTGTTATTATTGGTTTATTTATCCTTCTGCGGATCTTGTATTGAATATCGTTTTCAGATTGAAATGTTATGCTGTTCTTGTTATCCTTCTTATGTACTCTCCTGGGGTGGCTTGTGTGTTTTTGCTGTTATTATTGGTTTATTTATCCTTCTACGGATCTTGTATTGAATATCGTTTTCAGATTGAAATGTTATGCTGTTCTCGTTATCCTTCCTATGTACTCTCCTGGGGGGCTTGTGTGTTTTGCTGTTATTATTGGTTTATTTATCCATCTGCGGATCTTGTATTGAATATCGTTTTCAGATGAAATGTTATGCTGTTCTTGTTATCCTTCCTATGTACTCTCCTGGGGGGCTTGTGTGTTTTTACTGTTATTATTGGTTTATTTATCCTTCTGCGGATCTTGTATTGAATATCGTTTTCAGACTGAAATGTTATGCTGTTCTTGTTATCCTTCCTATGTACTCTCCTGGGGGGCTTGTGTGTTTTTGCTGTTATTATTGGTTTATTTATCCTTCTGCGGATCTTGTATTGAATATCGTTTTCAGATTAAAATGTTATGCTGTTCTTGTTACCCTTCCTATGTACTCTCCTGGGGGGCTTGTGTGTTTTTGCTGTTATTATTGGTTTATTTATCCTTCTGCGGATCTTGTATTGAATATCATTTTCAGATTGAAATGTTATGCTGTTCTTGTTACCCTTCCTATGTACTCTCTGGTGAGTCCATACTCTGAATTTCATTTAGGCTGCACTTTTGTAGTCCTAAATGACAATAAAGTTTACTTTGACTTTGACTTTGATACTAGTGTCCTAATCTGAATGATCAGGTCATTTGGTATTTGTCAACCTTTCACAAATTATTTCATGTACTGAGCTTCACGCTGTCTCATTAAAAGGCTGGCTGATCAAATGCAGGAACAACTGTTTCTTTTTTAACAGTGGCAGAGGTGTATTCTGGTTAACATAATAGACTTTGGATTCTGTTTTTGTGCAGCACTTGCATGACATGAATACCTGTACACCTTTGGAGGCAAATGTGCTGCTTAAGTCTACCTGTGTTAACAGAACATCTTAAGAGTGATAACTATGGTGTGCCATGGTTTAACAATACGATATAACAGTAATGCAAGTATGCTCAAGCACCAGGCAAAAGTACTGGCACAATTAATGTCTTTTTTCCTCTGTGGTAGTTTTATATAAGCCAGCTATCAAGTGACCTGGTATCTTATGTTCAAGTTTCGGTGTATTTCTGAACCATGCATTCTTGTTCTTTGTATGATTAATTTTGTAAGTTCAAGGCTTCCTGTACTCTGGGTAAAAGAACCTTGAGGAGCACAACCTCCTTAATTTTGAGTGCATACTTGTGGATGCTAGCCTACTGATCAATGCTCATTTTAAATTGTGTGATGTTATCTATGCCTATTATTCTGTCCAAAAGTGTGTTCCAAAATAAAGGTGCTAACTGCATTATAAATCTGGTCACCCTTTGTAGTTTTTATTTATGTTTATCCTGTGTTTGGTTTTCCATTTCTTTGTAACGTGGGACTCATACATATTTCAGTATACAGCAGAGGTCTTAGACATTTATACTTAATTACACTGAATACATAGTGTAACTTCCATCTTAAGAACCTCTAATTTACATATAAGAATTAATCACACAAACATAGCTTGTTAATCTTTGCCCCTAAGAGGTATATTTTTGTAAATTTCCTGTGAACAGATTCTATCAGCATCACATCAGTTTGTGAAGATGAATACAATACAAAATCACATTTCATTACTGCCTTTCGCAAATGTTTGTAAATATTACATATGTCAGTTACTTCTTGAGTCATGAAAGTTGTCAGTAAGAGAGCAAATAATTTATTTTCTGGTTCCACTATAGATCCCAGTGGCTGTACCCACTGTGGAATTGATTCACCAAGTGTTAGGGCCTCTATTCATAATAGGTAGGGAGTACAGGAGCTCAAGCTATAGTGGAAATTCAGTCATTCACAGAACATGCAGCCACACACACCTAACAGTTAAGTGAAGGGATGCTCCCTCAATTGAACATTTGCCATTTGCCCTCCACTTACAGGCTCACTGTCAGGCTAAAAGAAGGCAGATGGAGACTGATGGGATCCAGTCACAAACAAGAAACCCACCTCCTGCAGATAGAAGGGCATTACTTCACTGCAGCATCAGCCTGCTTGAATGCTGCATGACAGGTGTTTGGACATGTACTGCTAGCATACATTCATGCTAAGGAAATACACAGGTGTATTCACACAAGCACGTACAAACACACAAACACACACACATACACAAGTATATACATGTGTGTGGAAATGCACACACACACGCACAAAGACATACAGATGTGTGTACACACACACAAGGACATATACATATGTGCAAACACACACGCACATACACACATGCACACAAGGACATACGTATGTACACACACACACACACACACACACACACACACACACACACACACACACACACACACACACATGCACACACGCACACACACACACACACATACACATTGCACTGTGCACACATACAGACTTGTGAGCACCACTGTATGGGAAGGCACCAGGCACTGAAGCAGTGTGTTACTAGCAGTCTTGCTGCTAAGTGTTACTTGACTTCAGTATTTGTCCATGACTTCCAGCAATGGCAGGTATGCCTGCTATCCCCATATTACTTCCTTCCCTTCTCTGTTGAATCTCCACCCTCCAAAACCACACTTTCTTGATTCAATCTGTGTAGACATGCTATTACTACAGATGCCCTATCACAAGACAGAGTGCTCCTTTGACCATGGTATGCATGCCTCTTAGGATGGGCAACTCTCTTTGAATTGTACCAAGTTATGTTAGCTGGCATTACAGTCCTGCTACTGTGCATGTGGTAATTGGGTTTCTTCCTGCCTGTTGATTACCCATGTATGTGTGAAACCCTTATCTATGTGCATAAGTGCATCAGCCATCTTCTACCTTTTCCTTCACCTGCTTCTCCAAGCTGTACACCGTTACTTCTACCTTGATGAGTTGATCTTCTTGAATAGTTTAACTCACCAATTTGTAGCAGTGACCACCATTCACTCAGCAAAAGGCAGGACATTCTTATCTTTCTTCTTATTATTGAATTTTGCATTTGACTTAAAACTTAAATTATTCTGTATTATAAAAGCTACATTCTTTAACTCCTTTACAACCACCAGATCCTTCTAAGTACTTTTGAGTTTACAATTTGGTTGTTACCAGGAGGTATGGTGTTACATTTCTTGATGGCAAATTCTAGACCATTTTCCTGCCTATTGTCTATAGTAAACAAGGCATCCATTTTGTAATATTTCTCATATTTGAATATTTAGCAGTTACTATTTCTATTAAAGCAAGAAAATAAAAACTAAGACGAGCTCTAGAAATGATCCCTGTGGGCCACCCTTGAAGAAATAAAGCCTTGAGGAACTGTGGCCATGTAGCTCAACTCTGCTTCCTCCTTTTCAGACAGTTTATTATTTACCATACCGTGCATCAATTTACCTTCTTAATATGATTTGACTTCAAGTCAGAAAATTAGACAGAAGCACTTATGGCCAGTACAACAAAGTGGCTCATTGCTGCCTCGCAGCTTTCACTTCTCAGGTGTGATTCCTTGTTAATGTGCCTTCTGTGTGGCATTTTCATGTCCTGGCTTGACTGTGTGGTACTTTGTTGATGTTCTAGTTTCCTGCAGATATGTCATTAGGAGAATTTTAGTTTTCTAAATTATTCATAGATATGTGCGTGATAACTATTTAATTGTGTTTGTGAGTACAGACATGGACTGATATCTGACCAGGACTAATTCACTGCCACATGCCTACTGTGTGTGGGGATGGACTCTGGCTACCTCATGAATGAACTACTTCATTAAATAATGAGTGGACATGACCACTAAATTCAAGCGTGGTCACCAAATCCAGATGCAACAGAGTGAGTACTGAGAGATTTTTAACATGTAGGCCTATTTAGCGATACTGTTTTGCATTGTCAGAGTACCTGAGTTTTCTCAAGGAAGATAGGTTGCCATGATCTGAAGGTCAATATGGTACAGCTCCTTTGATCAACTAATGTGCACAAATGTTTTCTGTATCCTTTATATATATTTTTTTGAATATGACTAAAATTTGATCAGTTTATTTATGGTATGAATAATAACTCCATAAGACTGCCAATCTGTACAAAAGTGTGACTCTTTCAGATGCAACCTGGAGGATACAACTCTAACAGACTAGCCACTAGCCATTGTGGATAGAGAATAGAATGAATACAGAAATCATGTACACATACCAACCATATTTTATAGGGATTACTATAAACTCTAAATATAGTTCTCTGCCGAGTGTGCCAAACAGATGTAACAGCAAATGTAATGAACAACTATTACATCAGTATTTCTGGCAGCTACAAGCCACAGTATTGGGCTAGCTGATGGTAACAGTATACAAGACAGCATGACACATGGTCATTTCACAGATAATTGCAGTGTATGGTGTCACATTATGATTCTCACAAGTCGTCCAGTCATAAATTTTATTAGGCATAAAGTTGCTGTACATATTTTGTCAGTGACAGCTGTGTTTTGCTTTGCTTCACTTTTATTTCATACCCACACTTATACCAGCTGTCTCTCATTGTTAGCACTTAGCCTCCTCTGTTTTTTCATTTCTTAAAAATAGTTGAATAAGTGTACCAGGCTAAAACATCTATATGACATAAGAAAACATAACATAAAATACAGCACTCATAAAATGTATCCTCGTGTTTTCAACCTCAAATTATTATCAAGACAAACATACATTATACACTTAAATGGAAGCATTCAGACAGTTCCTGGCATACTGAGCATGTATATACACACACACACGCATATATATATATATATATATATATATATATATATATATATATATATATATATATATATATATATATATATATATATATATATATATATATATATATATATATATATATATATATATATATATATATGTGTGTATATATATATATATATATATATATATATATATATATATATATTTATATATACATATACATATATTGACATTTGATTACCAGAAAAGTCTGACTGGGGAGATGCCCATTTTTAGGGGAGGCCTGGGGAGAAAACTCTTTTACAAAAACAATTTAAGAACAATAATTTTTTAGTCATCAAAAATAATGCAAAACATCTACACTTTAAATAATTATACCTAATTAGATATAATGTGACAACAGTGGTTAAAAATAGATACAAGTTATATGGCAATAATTTAATATTTAGAGAAATGTTGTCCAGTTTAGAGAAATTAAAGGTTACATTAGTATAATACAAACGGAAATTCCAATATGAAGTGAAAGAAACATGCAAGGTTATGGTATGTTTAGATAGAGAGGGGAAAGAAAATTATTGAAGTCAGGAAGTGAAAGAGAGAGCATAAGGAGGTGTAAGGTATGAATTGCTACTTGCTCAAATTTAGGGATATAGTTTATCTTGGAGTTGAGCAAGAACAGAGTCAGATTTAGCCTAAGCAGTGTTTCAGAATGGTTTTAAGGCACTGGAGGGACGGTATTGACCTGGTGGATATAGGTAAGGAGTTCTAGGCCTTAACAACAAGGCATGACTCCCAGCAGATTTGATAGGTTTGTGGACACAGAGAAGTTTTTGGTCATTGCATTGTAATAACCAATTGGGAATATAGTTATCTAAAATGGTATTTAGTGCCAAACAAGCAGATGGATGCTGGATAATTTTATAGGTGATAAAAAGCTGTGTATATGTTAGTTGATAGGATAGTTCTAACCAATGTAGGCTTTTAGTGCTATAAACTGGTGATTTCTAAATGGGATATTTGCTGCAAATTTAGCTACTTTACTATATCATTGTTCAAGTTTGCTTTTTGTTTTGCTTTTTGTGATGCCTGGAGGTTAGTAAGGCTGGAAGTGCCATAAAGTAGTGAGGGAGAAGGTAAGTAGTGGCAAGTATAGTCTTAGCTGTATTGGTGAGAAGTTTTTGACTCCATAAAGCATCCCTAGCTTTTGGTGATTTTTTTATGCAGTTTTACTATGAGGATTGAATATTAGATTATCATCCCTAATACATTTCTATGAGAAGTGACTTCAGTGGTTGTATTATTAAGAGAGAGAGGATTTTAAATGTTGCTTTATCATGAGAGAGTGATTCAGGGAAAAGGGTAGTTTGTTTTCTGGGGGGTTGAGTATGAGTGGGAAGTTACACATCCATGTTTCAGTGGCTATTAAAGCTTTCTGAGTACATTTTGGAGATTACATATGAGTGTGGCGTCATCTAATTATTGTATTAAGGAGGTCTGTTGTGTGGATGTGTGGAGGGTGTTGGTGAAAATGTAAAAGAGGAGAGGACCAAGGATAAAGCCCTGTGGTACACTGGTGGTAACTGGGAGAGAGTGTGGAGTGCTGCTTTACTGGCTGATACATATTGGACAATTAGCTTATTTCTCTTTTATTATGGACAAATAGCTTTTGAACCATAGAAAGGTGGGCTGATATAGACCTAGTGAGGATATCTTAAGTAGAAGTTTACTATGACAGGTGTCAAATGTTTTAGACAAGTCTAGAACTAAGGAGGAGAAAAGCTTGTTGTATCTCTAGCTTTAATGAGAGTATCTATAAAGGTTAGAAGTGCAGTGTTAGTACTACGGGAGGGTTGTGTGAAGGCTATAGTTTAGATATTGTTTGGTAGTATTTTGGAGAATAAAAATTGCTATATGTCTAAAGTTAATGATGTCTGTTGAATTTCCACCATTGTGTAAAGGGATAATGTGTGATTTTTCCAGAGAGAGGGAATGTGGAATTCCAGGAGTGGCCTATTTGTAGAGATTTAGACAGGATAAGCAATGCTATTAGCTGTTATTTTAAGGTACTCACGTGAAAGACCATTATGTGAAGTAGAGCAGGTCTTTAGTTTATTTAAGAGTAATTTTATATGGGATGTGGGAACAGGCTTAAAGGTGAAAGTGCATGTGGTGATATGTGGCTGTTGGATAAGGTTAAGATTAGATGTTGGGTAATCCTTGGTTAAGTACACTGTATTACCTATGAAATAAGAGTTGAATTCATTTTCAGTTTTGAGTGGTGAGTTAATGGGATTAGAGTTAGGGGTGAATTTATGGCTGGGAAGTAAAACAGATTTTTTTTTAGAATTATGTTTATTATTGTTCTGAATGTTGTTATAGTATAGTTTTTTTATGTTCATTTATTTTCTTTTTGGTATGGTTGTGAAGCATTCAGAAGTTTTCAAGATATTGTAATGTTTTACATTTTTGACATTCTTTCCATGTTTTTCTGCATCCTGCAATATCATTCTATGTTTTTTTGGATATCCAATTTACAATATTTATTTTTAGTCTATCCCTTCTAGGTGGTTAAGATATTAGGATATTTGGGAAAGTTGTATTAAATGAATTTACACCATCATCTAAGGGGAGGATTTTTAGAATGTTTCAGTTAGTAAACGATAGGGTAGTAATAAATATTTTCAGATTAAAGTTCGACAGGTTGTATGTTGCTTTATTAACATGCTGTTTAAGTGGATGTGCGAGATGTCTGGCAGTATAGACTGGGCGATGATCACTAAGAGAGTTTGACATTGTACCTGCGGTGGTTAACTTGCTAGGGTCTCATACTAGGATCCAGTCTAATAAGGAATTTAAAGTTTTCCTGCAATGTGTAGGGATATTAATTAGCTGTGCGAAACTATAACTTCTTTCTAGATGTAGGAGAATTAGAGGTAATGTCCAACTAATTGATATTGACATTACCTGGTAGTACTTTTTCTTGTGGAAATGTTATGGATCTCCAATCTAGGATATCTTCCAGTATAGCTGTATTGGAAGGATGTAAAGGATAGTAATACATATTTGTTTATTTTCAGGAAAGTAATAAGAAGCTGTGTAGAACTGAATTTTGGTATTGCTTTGTTCAAAGGGAAATGTAGCAATTGTGGGGAAATATTAAAGAAATACCACCACCTTTCTTCTTTATATGGTCATTACGAATGATATTATAGCCAGGACGTATAATTCCAGAGTCGTTTATGCTGGGTTTAAGCCAAGTTTCAGTTATAGTGAAAATATAAAGCTTGTGTTGGGTAATCCAGGCATTTAGTTCAGTAGTTTTATTTCTTATGCTTCTAAAATTTATAGTGGCAAATGTTAGATTTCCAGGGTGGGGGGGTTATCTATTATGGGGTTAATGTAGTGTGTCTAAAATTGTCTTGATGGTTGAAGTAGGTGGGTCTCAGATTAGGGTGAATATTTCCTCCTAGGAGGATTTTAGTATATTGGGATATATATATGTGTGTGTGTGTGTGTGTGTGTGTGTGTGTGTGTGTGTGTGTGTGTGTGTGTGTGTGTGTGTGTGTGTGTGTACGTATACATCTATGAAATCACATTTTTTGACCGGGTTAACCCATCTGAGAAGGACCCTGTTACACTGGGGTCACAAAAGAAAGGTGTGCTACAAAAACAATTATAATAGTTTATCTAACAAATACAGTCAAGCATACATATATGTGAGGAAAAGCAAAAGGTAGGTGGAGGAGAGTCTTTTTACTTAATTAATTAATGATGTATATTATGAATAGCTGTAAAATATTCATGTCCCTTTAAGTACTGTTCAGCACTCATGTTTGCCTCAGTGATTATAAACAGGGTTGTCTCAGTAATTATAAACAATTAAGAAAGGATGTTTGCATTTTTTTTACTTTACTTATCTAAATGTCATTTCTAGGGTCTGAAAGCTGCCAGCCTAGTTAGATAGAATTTTGTAGATAATTCTATGTCATTGTAAATATTAATATGAGCCACAGATGTGTTTTTACAAATGTAAGAAAACTAAATGTAAGAAAACTGTGTTTTATGTTCTGAGCTTCAAAAATGTAACCACAGTGCACCCTGCTGGAAGAAAACTGATAAGTGAAGCATTTTTGTGACTGAAGCTGATAAGTGAAGCATTTTTGTGACTGTTTGATCTCAAGCTTAAAGACAGGATGTCTGGACTAAGAAATTCTTTCTATTGTCTTAGGACAAAAGTCAATTACTAGATTTTATATGTAAAGTATCCTTTATTGCTGTGGTTTCCTGGCAGGTGCAAGATTACAAACAAATGTTAAATTCTGAGTTCTGCGAGCCTGGGAAACTTCAGCAGAGGTGTCAAAAATGATGTAATGAGAAATGACTCAGCAGTAATGTGTATATCAATTTAAGACTACCTCAGAGAGAAAGATTTGGCATCTTGGATTTTGTCTAAAGCTGACAACAACTCACCAGGCACTTGCTTTGCTCTGTATGTAAGTAGTATTTAGAACCGTGATTTCTCTTAGAGTTAGATAAAAATATAGTCAGATTAGCCTAGCAGTTTTCTATATTTAACTCAGACTATCCTACAATATTGTTTTAAAAGTTCCTGTGATCTCTGAACTCTTGATTAGCACTGTGTTGAATTGATGAGATTTGTCTTGTGTTTGTATTATTTATTATTAAATATTTTTAAACCTTTCAACTGTGGCTGTTTTGTGTAGAGATAATTTAAGCTCTTACAGTACATTGTATGTATTTGGTGATACTGTCCAAGCCACTCCAATAGTCTTGCTGCTCAGTCACACTTACTATTTGGATAACAGTAATATTACATAGTGAAATTGGTCACCCTTTGGAAAGGGCCTTATTAGTGGCTGATAACAGAAGTTGGTGGCAGTGATTACTACCTTATAGCCTGGCAAGAGGGGGCATAGCTGGAGAACCTGTGCCAGCCTTCCCCCAGGAGTGTTTGTATGTTTATATATAAACCAAATCTCAAAGTGTGTGTGTGTGTGTGTGTGTGTGTGTGTGTGTGTGTGTGTGTGTGTGTGTGTGTGTGTGTGTGTGTGTGTGTGTGTGTCAGTTACTTGGGCAGGGACACAAAGCACTTGTTGGACAGAGAGGGTACTGGAGGTTTTGGCTTGACTACTTGGCTGAAATCTGGACCCTATACCGGTGCCAGTGGGGGTCTTACTGGGTTTCTGGAGAGAAAGGGAGAAACCAGCCCCAGACTGACTGTGATCTCTGCATGCTCTTAAGGGAAATTGTACTTTACTGTGTGTGTACTTGTTATCCTCCCAATGTGTAATCTCCCCTCATTGGTGTAGTGGTGAGGTTTGAGGCTCCTTGATTACTGGGACAGTGCACGGGTGTCACATATTAACTGTTTGGCAGTGGTGGGATATCCACATCAAATATTAATTGTTTGATAGTGGTGAGTTAGCCACATCACATATTAATTAACTTGTAGTGGTGTGGATAGTGAATTCATGTAGCTTGCGTACAGTGATCACTGAAGGTGTTTTTGTACTCTAAATCAGCCATGCAGTGAATATTCAGAGTAAAGATCAAAATTACTTTATTCTTTTTGTTAGCTTAGCTAGTCAGGGAGAGCAGGCAAGCATGTCAACAAGGGAGTACAGTAAGCTGACAAGAAGCCAGTTGGCTGAGATATGCCAGGCTGAAGGACTGGTGCATGGAAACCTGACTATAACAGACATGATTGCAGCTTTGGTCACAGCTGCGTCACAGAATAGCAACCGGGAGGACGATCAGACTGGTTATGGAGATGTACAACACTCAGAGAATTAATAGCTCAACCTTTCAGCAGAGGACTTAAAATCCATCTGGAGCTAAAGAGACTTGAGTTGGAGACCAGGCATTTGGAAACAAAAGCAGCAAAGAGACTGATACATCTACAGACTGAAGAGAATGGGAAACTGCTACGCCTGGAAGCTGAGGAGAAGGAGAGGCAGAGGCAGCATGAAAAGGAGATGCTGACTCTTCGCCAGAGTCATGGAGGTAATGGGGAAGGGAGTAACTGGACCCCAGAAGCACAAAAGGTCAGTAAATTTCTTCTGCAGTTTACAGAGGGGAATAATTTTGATAGTCTCATTCATATGTTTGAGAGGGTATGTAAACAGTATGATGTTGACCAAAGGCTTTGGGTACGGTTCCTGACCCCCTTACTCCATGGTAAAGCTGTAACTGTACTGTCTAAATATCTGATCATGAATTTTTTGATTATACTGCTGTTAAGAATTGTTTGCTAAAATTTTTAAGCTAACACCTGAAGCTTATAGGAAAAAGCTTTTTGAGCATAGATGCAAGGCAGATGAAAGTGTGTGTGAATATGTTGCTGAACTAAGCACTTATTTTCATAGATGGGTGAATGGATGTCAGTTCACCACTTTTGAATGGCCGGCAGACCTTTTGGTGAGGGAACAAGCCCTTAGCACTTTGCCTGGGGACATGAGGATCTGGTTAGCTGATAGACAATGTGCTACTTCAGATGAGTTGGAGAAGAAGGGAGACATTTACCTAGCAAGCAGGGCATCCCTGCACAGGAAAGGGACACCCAGTGCTGCTCATGGGTCTAAAGGAACCCATGGTGGGTGACCCAGACTGCCCCAACAGAATTTGCCAGTAGCAGGGGAAGCCACTAGACCAGGCACATGTCCAGGACCTAGGGTTAAATGTTTTGAATGCAACCAGTGGGGTCATGTGGCATATAGATGTCCATGAAGGCAAGGTGGGGGACAAAAGGTGAGAGAGACATTAAGTGGGAAAGACAAAATGCAAACAGTAGGTTGTCTTGAGACAACAAGGGTACCAAACTACCACAAGAGGTAATATCCTATTGTAGTGAATGGCAAAGAGACCATTGCTAAGACAGACACAGCCTCTGACATAACCATTGTGAAGCCTACAATGGTTACAGAGGAGCACTACTTGCCTCGGCAGTCTACTCCAGTGAGAACTTTAGGAATGACCCCATTCCAAATACCTTTAGCTAGTGTTCACCTTGACTGGGAAGGTGGAAAAGGATGCCAGCAAGTAGGTGTGTTTAAGGATATCCCTGCAGATATCCTGATAGGGAATGATTTTGATAATACAGTACCATGTATTCATGCAGTTACATGCAGTCAGGCTTGGAGACAAGCATGTGGGTCTGGTAGCCGGGGGGAGTCCCAGTCAGACTGCATACTTGCAGCCAGGACTGGTGAGGTGGTTACTTCAGGGAGGGAGCTTCTCTGTAGCAGTGAGACTGGAGGTGAGCCACAGCTGCTTGTTGGTACTGATGTTCCCTTGGACAGAGTGACTGCAAGGGTAGAGGTGAGTAGTAGCACTCAGGCTGACAGTGAGGCACCGCTGTCAGAGGATGCTGGACTTCCTATGGAAGGGGAGCTGGGAAGGGTTACAAAGAGAGAGTTGAGACAGGCTCAGCTCTCAGACCTTACATTGCAAGGCCTGAGAGAGCTAGCTAGTGAGGTACCTGATTCTCAAGGGAAGGAGGAATCTGTATACTGGGACAAAGGGTTACTGTATAGAGAGTGGACCCCTGAGGGAGGGCTAGAAGGTGAGAGAATACAGCAGTTGGTAGTGCCTAGAACCTACCATCTGGTGCTTCTAGCGGTAGCCCATGATATTCCCTTTGCAGGTCATATGGGCATAAAATGTACCAAGAGACATATTATGCAGAACTTCTATTGGCCTGGAATGTCCAGAGATGTAACAGGGTACTGCAGGACCTGTGAGCAATGCCAAAAGGTAAGCAAGGAAGGAGACAAGGTGAGAGCTCCTTTGATGCCTTTGCCGGTGATTGAGGAGCCATTTCAGAGGGTAGTTATGGATATTCTGGGGTCTCTGAGTACCCCATGTTCCACAGGGAAAAATATATCCTAGTGGTAGCAGGTTATGCTACAAGATACCCTTAAGTAGTGGCTATGTCCTCAATTGAGGCGGAAAAGGTGACAAATACTTTCTTAGAGGTTTTCAGCAGGGTAGGTTTCCCAAAAGAAATACTGACTGACAGAGGTGCCAATTTCATGTCAGACCTACTGGCTTGTCTGTGAATGTACTGTGGGGTGAAGCACCTGAAGACTACCCCCTACCATTCCCAGACTAATGGTCTTGTTGAGAGGTTAAACTCTACAATCAAGTCAATTCTACAGGCATTTGCAGACCAGTTTAAGAGGGAGTGGGACAAATATATGCCCCATCTGTTGTTTGCTTACAGAGAGGTTCCCCAGGAATCCACAGGTTTTTGACCCTTTGAGTTGTTGTACGGGCATAAGGTGAGGGGGCCTCTAGATTTAATTTGTGATGAGTGGGAGAGTGAGTGAGAGTCTCACAAGGAGTTTGTTGTGGCATATGTCATAAACCTCAGTACAAGTCTCAGGGAACTCATGGGCTTGGCCCAGGAGAACCTGGCAGAAGTCCAACAGCAGAAAATGGTCTGGTATGACAGGAATGCTCGAACTAGAGAGTATGTTGTAGGGCAGCAGGTAATGATTCTCATTCCTGTCAGACACAACAAGCTGCAGGCAGCCTGAGATGGACCCTACAAGGTGGTAAGGAAGGTCAGTGATGTTAACTACATAGTAGAACTGCTAGGCAGGAGGCATGGGCACAAATTGTACCATGTTAACATGATGAAAACTTACCATGATAGGGAGGCCCTTGTGCTGAGTATTTGCAGTGGATTGCAGGAGGAGTCTGAGGGAGATCTGGTGACTGATCTCCTCAGTTAGGTTCGAACTGACACCTCAGTGGAAGGGGTAGCAATGTCCCAGCAGCTATCTCCTACCCAGGTTTGAGAAATATGAGCAGTGTTACAGGAGTTTGGGGACACATTCACTGGGAAACCAGGGTGCACCCACCTGATGCAGCAACAGGTATATACAGAAACCCAAAAGCCTATTAGGCAGGCCCTTTATAGGGTGCCTGAGAGAGTCAAACAGACTCTGAGGGAGGAGATACAGAAAATGTTAGAACTAGGGGTAATTCAAGAGCCCAACAGTCCCTGGGCCTAACCAGTGGTGCTGGTGCCAAAGAAGGATGGCAGCACCAGGTTCTGTGTGGACTACAGAAAATTAAATAATCACAGAGTCAGATGCTTACCCCATGCCTAGGACAGATGAGGCCCTAGAGCAGCTGGGTGGGGCAAATTATCTTACCTCCATTGATCTTACCAAGGGTTACTGGCAGGTGCCATTGACTTCCAGTGCTATAGAGAGGTCAGCCTTTGTGACTCCTTTTGCCTTGTATGAGTTCACAAAGATGCCCTTTGGGATGAATAATGCCCCAGTAACTTTCCAGAGGCTGGTAGATCATATCCTAGCAGGAGCAAGAGGGTTTGCCCTTGTTAATCTAGATGATATTGCCATCTACAGCCATTCCTGGCAAGAGCACCTTCAGCATGTCAGGGAGGTGCTGGGCAGACTACAGAGGGCAGAGTTGACCATTAAGCTGAGAAAATGTCAGGAGGGTATGGCAGAGGTCTCCTACCTGGGACATAGAGTGGGGAGTGGTAAGATCAGGCTGGAATCTACCAAAGTGGAAGCCATTCAGGCATGGCCTGCACCTGTTACCAACTCTGCTGTGGTTTCCTGGCAGGTGCAAGATTACAAACAAATGTTAAATTTTGACTTCTGTGAGCCTGGGAAACGTCAGCAGAGGGGTCAAAATGATGTAATGTGAAATGACTCAGCAGTAATGTGTATATCAGTTTAAGACTATTTCAGAGACAAAGATTTGGTATTTGGATTTTGTCTAAAGCTGACAACTCACCAAGCACTTGCTTTGCTCTGTATGTAAGTAGAATTTAGAACTGTCATTTCTCTTAGAGTTAGAAATATAGCCAGATTAGCCTAGCTGTTTTCTATATTTAAGTGAGACTGTCCTACAATATTGTTTTAAACATTTCCTGTGATCTCTGAACTCTTGATTAGAACTTTGTTGAATTGATGAGATTTGTCTTGTGTTTTTATTATTTATTATTAAATATTTTAAACCTTTCTACTGTGGCTATTTTGTGTAGAGATAATTTAAGCTCTTAGAGTACATTGCATGTATTTGGTGATACTGTCCAAGCCACTCCAATAGTCGTGCTGCTCAGTCACCCTTACTATTTGGATAACAGTAATATTACACAGTGAAATTGGTCACCCTTTGGGTAGGGCCTTATTAGTGGCTGATAACAGTAGTTGGTGGCAATGATTACTACCTTATAGCCTGGCAGGAGGGGGCATAGCTGGAAAAACTGTGCCAGCCTTTCCCAGGAGTGTCTGTGTGTTTGTATATAAACCAAATCTCAAAGCTCAAAGCGTGTGTGTCAGCAACTTGGGCAGGGGCATGAAGCACTGGTTGGAGAGAGATGGTACTGGAGTTTTGGCTTGACTACTCGGCTGAGACCTGGACCCTATAGCTGTGCCAGTGGGGGGGGGTCTTATTGGGGATCTGGAGAGAAAGGGAGAAACCAGCCCCAGACTGGCTGTGATCTCTGTGTGCTCTTAAGGGAAATTGTACTTTACTGTGTGTGTACTTGATATCCTCCCAATGTGCATGCCCCTCAGTGGTTCTAGTGGTGAGAATTGAGGCTCCTTGATTACTGGGCCAGTGCACGGGCATCACATAGGGTATCACTCTGCATAAAGGACTTATTTCAGACACAGTCCAAGCTTTCCAGGAAGGGTGCAGTACAACTGGATACAGTGTTTGCCAGTTGAGATCAGTCTGTGAATCACACATTGCTGCTGAGTCACTGCATTCAGAAAAGTCTATGCACTTTTAAACCAAAATAGTTACAATGTGGTAAAAGCAGAGCAGATTAATGTGTACTCCCATAGCATCTTTAATGTTATTTGAAAGCACCTTTGCAGAGACATTCTAACCCCTCAAGGACAGATGAAGGATATTTCACTCATTTCACTATAATTTTTCTGATGAGATCTGTAATGTATTACTGTACTTGCACTGGCTGTAAAAATTCAGATATGTAAATCAAATGTACATGCTACACCCTCACCTCACACACACAGACATACATGCAGACACACACACACACACACACGCATATGCACTCGTGCACACACACACACACACACACACACACACACACACACACACACACACACGCAAAAGTAGAAACTACTCAGTCTGCAAAAGACAGAGTAATATTAACAGGTCTCCAATCAGAACCAGATTGTCTGGCTTTGAGAAACAGTGTAAAAATAAATCACATACAATGCAGAGTTTGAGAGATGAATTTCATGAAATCCAGTTTAAGATCAGATAGCTACTAGTTGTGATCAGGAAGTCCTTCTCAATTAGTGGTAAACCATGGATAGTTCAGGTGCCAGTAAGTAATACTGCCCATTAAAAAAAATGTTATGTGGAAGAGTGAGCTGTAGAACAGTTTTTACTGGTTGACTAGTCTTGCACTTTGTTAGAAACATTTAATTATATTCATAATGCTAAAATAAGCATATCTCACTTTGGCCACGTTCATCTTTATAGGTTCATAGGTAGATACTAGGCTTGCAGTCCGGGGGACCATAAGGAACCTAGTCCAAATTCACATTTGCCCCAAGCACTGTCTAGTTAAGTGACTTGCTGAAGGTCACACAATAGGCAGAAGAGGGCTAAGGTAATCAAAACTAGTACCACAGGAACTATAGCTGATGGAGGTAATCAAATCTAGTACCACAGGAACTATAGCTGATGGAGGTAATCAAAACTAGTACCGCAGGAACTATAGCTGATGGAGGTAATCAAATCTAGTACCACAGGAACTATAGCTGATGGAGGTAATCAAAACTAGTACCACAGGAACTATAGCTGATGGAGGTAATCAAAACTAGTACCACAGGAACTATAGCTGATGGAGGTAATCAAATCTAGTACCACAGGAACTATAGCTGATGGAGGTAATCAAAACTAGTACCGCAGGAACTATAGCTGATGGAGGTAATCAAATCTAGTACCACAGGAACTATAGCTGATGGAGGTAATCAAAACTAGTACCACAGGAACTATAGCTGATGGAGGTAATCAAAACTAGTACCACAGGAACTATAGCTGATGGAGGTAATCAAAACTAGTACCGCAGGAACTATAGCTGATGGAGGTAATCAAATCTAGTACCACAGGAACTATAGCTGATGGAGGTAATCAAACCTATTGACACAGGAACTATAGCTGATGGAGGTAATCAAATCTAGTACCACAGGAACTATAGCTGATGGCCTTAACCCTCTACACTGACTTATTTGAGTGTTTTATTTCACTATATGTTTGCAAATGAAATACTTATTGCCTTGACTTGGCAGATGTTGACCGTCCGAATAATACTTATTTGTACACCATGGCTTACATGACGCATGTTTGACTACCACTAAGGTATTAAATAGCAGTTTGCTGATAACATTTTTATGAAGTCTACATGTAATGAAAACTTGAAAAGTTCATATTTAGTGTGAGACAACTGCCTGATACAGTATATGTGAGGTAAGCTGCATATTAGGATCTGGTAAAGCAGTGGGCATACACAAGCATGACCCTTAAGTGCCGTGGGATCTGCCTCAGAATGTTACAGACCTGGTTTTATCTGGACAAAGAATGTACTTATTCATCTGTAGCCAGTGATCAAGTACCCTGAAGGCTCATAAAAGATTTGATTTTGAATTGCAGTTAGAGATGTGGAAGAGCAGAGAAGAACGACAATCTTCATGCTGAAAAATGCTTGATTGGTCACAGTACATGTTGTTAATGAAATCATTAAATAGCATGACTTTTAGGTCAGAATATTTGGAATACATACATCCTCTGCCTTGCTGTAAACAATTTTTCAGATCACTCTGTTTTTTTTATTAAATGTTTGTTCTGAGACCAGGTTAATTCTTCTTTCACTGCACCACTTTCAATTTGCCTTCCCAAAAGTGCTGAAGGTCAAGAAATAGTGCGGCAGACTTTTGACCATGTCCAGTTTTCAAAAAAACATAATCGGTATTTTCCACTAAGTGTGCATCTTCTCAATGGTCATGTCAGAACTTGTGCTAAATATCAGAACTAATGCAGTTTATTTTAAGATGTTTCTGGAAATGTATGTGGGCAGCCTTCTTAGGTACTTTGGACAATGGATGATATATGGTTATATGACAACGGGACTGCCAGCATAGTTTGAACAGTCTTTATGTAGTACTATGATCAGATGTCCCAACTGTCCCTGTTATGGTAGAATGTTCATATTTTCAGGCCAAATTTAACCTCATACATGATGTAACTATTTCTGGAGACATGTCTCTGTTTTCAGGCTTGATTTGCCCCTTTACAAAATTTTCTGAATTTCTGTCAACATGAGTGATTTTTGAAGTGGTCTAGTACACAGAAATCCACACTACATGGCCAACATGCTAGTAGCACCAATAATTTATGGAAAGAGGACACGCATCTTAAAACTACCCTTTTCAGAGGCAAAAAAAGATGTATTGTAGAACTGTGCAATACAGTTCATTAAAGTCTTCAGATTTTACAACATTTTTGATAAGGTACTCACACGTTTCAATAATTTTGTCACTCTTTGTTTTTCAAATGTGTTTTTGAGCAATATCCCACATTCCTACTGGAAGAAGGAAGAGTTATATGCTATTTGGTATCAGAATGTAATGCTAATTAGATGTCCAGATTTTTGGCTGGATATACCTTCTTTTTAAAGGCTTTTGCTCCTGTTTTCAATGTCTACAAGTTGAGCAGTATTACTATGAAGGCTATAAATTTGTGACCACACTTTCATTAAGGTTCTCTGTTAATCTGGTGATGGGTTTCAAGATGTAATGTGATGCTGTTTAGTGATAAAAGGAAGGATGTGTATCTACACCACATGCTCCATACATATTGATCTTCACTAGTAGCTCCTTAATGGTCCCCTCAACAAGTGTCTTAAACCCATAGGAGAAGGAATGTCCCAGATGAGAAGTAAGGCCATTAAGTGAGCCATTTTTAGGAATGGTAACAACACCACTGAAATGTCCCCTAAGGTCTTCAGACATTTTTAGAGAGCAGACACTGTTATACTAAATTTAATATATTCCTAATGCAGATTTGATGTGGGTGGGGCATGTCATTTTGTATTACTTGAAAGTTTGGTGTCAGTCACTCGCATGTGTTTTTATACATTAAGGAGCAACTTTACAGAACGCACCTTGGAGGTTAAATTCACATGTATGCACGTTTAGTTTAGAGAAGCCAGAAAATAAGTCACCGAAATATTTCAGAACCTCAAACACTATGTTTAAGCAAAGAATTCATAGTGTATACCTTATCATATGTTGTATTATTGTGCATACTAAGCTTAATGCTGTAACTTTGAGAAATGTGGCACTAGTGTTTTACATTTTAAATATAATACAATGCTAATGAAACATTAATATTTCACAGTACATATTCTAGTCTTCATACAATGCACTATTAAAATACTACTGCCATCAGAATACGATAACAATGGCCATTGATCTATCTGCTGGAGTAATGGTGTTTGCTATATTATGACTTTTATACTTCATACTGACTGGGTTCTTTATTTTGGTCAGTCTTGCTAAGATATATTTCAGGGAGCTCAGTCTCAATAAATAAATGCATTGTTCTAACCTATCTGTTTTCTGAAGATAATTACAAGGTGGCACAGTGGAGCAGCAGATAGCATTGCTGCCTCACAGCAAGAGGTAACCTGGTTCTATCCATCGCTGGGGTGCCAACTGTGTGGAATCTGCATGTTCTCCCTGTGTTTGCGTGGGTTTCCTCTGAGTGCTCCAGTTTCCTCCCACATTCCAAAGACATGCAGTAGGTGGATTGGACACTCTAAATTAGTCATAGGTGTGAGTGTGTGGTGTGGATCAACTATTGCAGCAGGCATAGCCACCCAGCAATGTAAATCTTGGCTCTAGATGATTGTCACTGTTAAAGTGACACCCTGACCTCATGTGCAAAAATGGGTTAAAAGGAGTTGTGGATGGATGGATGGAATTACAAGAGTCATGTGTTTTACCAGACATAATATTTTACTTTAGATAGTTAGAAAATGGCTCCTCTGAATTTCATGTTAACATATTACTCTATGTATGTCACCTCACTCATGATGCTTTGTCTTCTTGTATTAGATGATGACACACATTGCAATCCTTGTTGTAATCATGTCATTCCATGTTCCATCCCTGTACCTGTCTGGGTCATTGCTAAGAGACTCAGCATTACTTATCTCCATATATCACAGACTCTGAAGCTGACGTCTATGAACTCCAGGCTAATTGGTATGCCTCTGAGTCTTAGTTTGGAGCTAACATCCTGAATTCAGCCATTAAGGTAATATGCCTAGGAAGAGCTGCAGTGTTATCCTATTTCTTTGTGAGACCATGATTACCTCTGCCTCAGTACCAGGATCCTCATATTGCCTCAGTTATGCCAATATATGCACAGCAAAAATTTATGCTTCAGACTTAAAAAGTGTGGTCACTAGATTTCTGATGATTTTACTAAAGGTAAAACTATTCATAGACACTTCTATATCACAGAACAGTGTTCATTCAATGATTATTTATCATGCACAATTCATAGTCTAGCATTTGTAGACCTGCTGTGCAAAATAAGAAAGCGTTCGACTTTCTAAATATCCAGTCTATTATTTTGAACGGCAGATCTATGATTTTAGACCCCAGAGGTTAAGTAAATACCTGCTGATGAATCTAAGCATTAAACTGCTTTCTAGAGGTAGCCTACTGCTATTAAAAATAATAGTGTTACAGTGTTAATCAGTACTAGACTCAAAGCCTCATTAGAGGTTACCTAGGAGTCTGTGGGAGCATTCATAGTCCAAAGTTTCCCACTTGCATAGCAGGTACCTGCAAAGAGCGCTACTAAGGTTATATGCAAATACAGTAATCACAGGTTATTCACTCTGACTAAGGAAATATTAATTTATTTTGATAAGCACACCAACTTAGGACAAAGGCATAAAGTACCTGAAGTTAATCCTTATGTATTTTCAAAGGACTATATGAAAACTTTAGTTTTCGTATGATTTTGTAAGTTCTGATACACTGAGTATGAATGCAGCAATGCACAGACACATTTGAAAGACTTAAGGCATATGTTGGAAAGCGCAAGTCTTGTTATTAATATTTTAAAAAATGAAGGGTTTCAATATTTTTATACAGGGGTACACTTATGTGGACATTCTATTTGTAAAGAATGGAAATGGGTAGCTAGGAAAGACTGAATCAGGGGAGACACAACAAAGAGGGAGGCACAGCAGGAACACATCATGGGAGTTGTGCTGGAGGAGATGGGGGATGAGGGGTGCTATGTTTTTAGTGGGGGATAAAACATCCAATTTTTTTTCATTTTTTTTATATGAGAATAAAGTTTGGGTGGGAAGTAGATAAGAGGGTGTAGGAGAGATGATAAGAGAGGGAGGGGTGAAAATGATTCCATGCCAACAAAAATCCCTGGTACACAGAACCTCAACTGCTTCCACTGCCTGATGGTGTTGCAGTGCAGGACCCTGATGGTGAGGGTGCAGGGGTCTCTGGTGGCATGGCATTCACTGACAACTGGAGCAGTGAGTCTTCTACCAGCTGCAGAGAATCCTGCACTGGCTGAAGGCATTTGTCCATGGCCTACTCCATCACATCCTTAACTAAGTCCTGAAGCCCCTGTTACGTGAGGCTTGCCTGGCTGCGACATGTCAGGGTGTCTACAGGACCACTGTCACTGCTCAAATCTGGATGGTGAGAGGGTGCACATTACCTAACCTGGGAGGCACATAGCTGGGATGCTCCTGAGGAATTTAGACCTGTAAAAAAATGAACAGAAATGAGAAAGAAAATAAATAAGGCAAAGGAATGCATAATTAAAATAAGAAAAATAGAGAAAAGAGGGGAGACACAAAGAAGAAATATCCCCAATATATTCAGACATAAAATTGCACATTATTCAAATCTTTATTACCTTTATTATCAGTGAATATTTTATTAAATTATTACATTTCAATTTTTATTAAATCTTCATTGAACAACAACAAAATGTACAAGAAGTGCTTATGCAGAGATGGGAACAGCCAAGTCCTGGTAGTTTTACATTTGCAGTTCCCTGATACTAATGAAGTATATGCTGGGTTAACATAAGAAGTGGCAATACATTTGAAAATTCTGCTTAATATGGATTTGACTGCAAAACAGTAATCAAAGCATTTTAGTCCTTCTATTATCTTTATGTAGAAATACTCTGGCAGTCATAGTAACAAAATCTGTTAAAGACAGAAAACAGCATTTATTTCTTATTACTGCTCTGTAAGGCATTGCAGTTACTGTTGCACTTTCTTAGAATAATATGCAGCATTATGTGCTTGGGCCTTACAAATGGATAATGGCAACCATCATTTCCTAGCCCAAAAGCGGGCTATCTACTGACCCTGAAAAATTCAGACTTATAAGTCTCACTAGTTTCATGTGCAAAGCCATAGAAATGATCAGTAATGACATAGGAAACCTCCAGATAATGGACCCAACCCAGTTTGGTTTTGTCAAGGGCAGGTTATGTCAATTCAACCTGGTGGACTGTTTTGAGAAGGTCACCAAAGCAAATGATGTGGGCAAACAAGTTCACACTGTCTACCTTGATCTGTCAGGATATTTGGCACAAAACCCTACACAGGCATTGTTGACACACTCAAGAGGTTAGGTATAAACACTTATGTTACTTAGTGTATAGCCAAACTGACTCACAGATAGAAGTCAGGAAGTTGGAATTGGGGAGTCCACCTCTACAAAGAGGCCAGTCACCAGAGAAGTCCCTCAGGGATCAGTCCTAGGGCCACTCATTTTTGGTATCTACTTCTCTGACTTCAAAGCCAATGTCAAGGGCCCTTTGGTATGTACCTAACCAAGCACATCCAACAACTAGAACATCCACAGAGGTTCCTCACTAATAGAATACAAGGTGGAAGTAACACATTCTATGTACACCACCTCAAAGCCCTATCCCTGTATTTTGTCTTCTACAGACTATTGAGGGGTATCTATGCCTGGTATACAAGGCATTGCTGGACCACTCCCACCCATGGGCTGCCTGCATATTCACAAAACAAACAGCACCAGAATTACCTGTTCTAATGACTTAAACCTTGTCTGTGATATAAATAGGAGCTGCTGGAGAGACAGGTATATATCCCAGAGACTACTCCTTCTTTGAAACAAGCTCCCCATCCATGTAAATTAGAGTTTCTCCCTAATCCAGTTCAAGTGTAACTTGGACAACTGGATGAGGAACAGGAAATTTCATCCCTGGTTTGGCACCTATGTCTCTAATGGACACAGGCAGCCTGTAAATGGTTCATTTCCCAGGAGTCTGCTTGCAAATGTTTTATTTCCCAAAACCCTTCTTACACTTACCAAGGGTACAGGAACTTGTCAGAGATTTGGGATGTATGGGTAGGCTTAATAAGGCCCCAGCTGTCATTAGCCTAGCACACACCTATAAACCAATGAACCTATGACCTTTCATACTTACCTGCGTCATCAGTCAGCCAAACCAGTTTCCAATTTTGCTGGCTGGAATTATAGGCTACCTCCTCTTTGGCTGCATAGAGAAGATATGAAGGCATGTTTTTTTACCTGGCTCTGACTTTTTTCCCCATAGTATTGCTCACATTATTTATTTTATTATTTTATTTTATTTACATTTGTTTACCGGGTAATGTCCGAATGGGCCAGGGGTCCATTTTCAGTGGTGACCCAGGGAGAAAAGCTCCAGAGCAACAAGTAGACAAAAATATTGCAACGCAAAAGCTATAGAAAGATATAAGAATGGAGAAATTAAAAGTATTAAAATATAAAATTTACAAGTATAAAACAGGATACAATACAGATAGTGTAAGTATGATGGGATACATAGTATTGATACTTTTGGGGGGTAAAACAGATAAGGGAGAAAATTACAGGGAGGTATAAAATATAAGATAAAATGTGACATGAGAGTTAGCTACAACTATGAAGTACAAGAATGGGACTAAGAATAAGATTAGTGCAGAGGACTAGTAGTACAAATCTGCAAGGCACTGCAGTTACTGTTGTACTTGCTTAGTATTTGTGCATATTTCTTTAAACATTTACTTATGTGTGAGCTATAAAATACAGGTGGTCATACTGTGGTAATAGTTCCTTTGATGCAAGTTATACATAGTAGTAGTGCATCTTCCTTCAAACTGTTACACCTTTATATGCATGCACAGCTTTTCTGTTTGAGGATGGTTATCTGGAATCTTACCACACACTTCCAGTGCATTTTCTAATTTTAATTGTTATGGTTTGCATATTTAAGTTGTAGTTTTAAGTAATGCACTGTGAACTTTCTTATGGTGAAGGCTGAAGCTGTATACACACACACACACACACACACACACACACACACACACACACACACACACACACATATAACAACTGAAAGGAAGTTTCTCCTTTCCATATTAGCCTTCATTAAACAAAACATATTTACTGTTACACATGTATGCAGTACATATACTTTATGACTGTGTACTTTGACAATTTTCTGCTTCAGAAGTGTAAGTATATATATGGATTGAGCAGAAATGTATACAGAACTAATACAACTGTTCATCTCTCACTAAACTATGGGCCAGATTCAGGAAGGCTTACACGGAGTTCAAGAGTAGTGTAAGCCTCCGTGTAAGCCTCCTGATTCAGGAACAGCCCAAATCTCCGTGTAAGAGACAGCTAACACGTCTCTTACATGGACTGGGCGTGGAAATGCTCAATACCTCATTTGCAGCTCAAAGATATGCAAATGAGGTATCTGAGCGATCCACGAAGCAGAAACCAGTCCGTGTAACGGACGTGTTAGCTGCAGAAATGTACTCAGCTGACAACTGAGTACATTTCTGCAAAATTAAAACGGAGCTATGTCAGCTCCAAATAAAGGGTGCATATGTTGCATTAAGCATGCCAATGGCCAAATATGTGGCCATTGGCATGAAAACTGTTGCAAAAATAAGTTATATAACTTTTTTTCACGGGATTTTGGGTTTAACTGCAGCGCACCCAGCATAAGCGGTGCGCTACCTAAAACTGAAAACCGAAGCTTATAAGCCCACAATTGTGGGATTTATGTATTACATTGAATGTCAATGGAGGGACTTGCAGACCAAAAACAATATGGCCTCCGTTTAGTGGTCGTCAAGTGGGGGGAAGCTCCGTGTAAGACATGTAACTAGTCATTACTAGGCAATCCTATGTAAATGAGGGTTACAATACTGAATCACACTGTCACATAGGTAATGAGCACTGTCTGAGTAGTGTAAGAGTTAGAGAAGGGGGAGGAACAGAGTAAGAGGTAGGTGACATCATGGGGGGGAATGATAGCAATAAATGTACCAGATTGGAGGGCAATGTAAGGTAACAGATGACAGACAGACATCAGGGAGGGAGGTGTGTCCCAACAGAACACTAGGAAAGTCAAGAAATTGAGGGTATACGCTATCCCTACACTCAAAGTTTCTTGAAATACGTGCATCTTGTGGCGCTGTAGCGATGTAAGGCAGGTTCAACATGTGGGGCGTGTTGCAAACCGTTTACAACGGTTTGCGTGCTGCGTGTGTAAGGCAGTGTCGTGCGTTTTAGCATGAATCAGCCTAGTTCACTCCGTGTAAGGATGTGTGCGCGTGTAACACCGTGTAGGGATGTGTCTTGGCGTGTTTAAGTGACTGTGGCGTGTTTAAGCTGGTGTGCACATTGCTCCCCTCAGGAAACAGAAAGGAAACAGGAAACAACTAAAATCCAGGAAACTGCCAGAAGATACTACTGGAGTTAATTGGTGGAAACAATTAGAAGCAGGCAATTACACAGGCAGACTAGAAGCCCAACCCAGCACTTAAAACACTGCAAAGAGCAGTGCAGGCTGTTTCTCACAACAGATACTGCCAGAAACTAAGCTATCAGAATTGAAAACTGAAAAAGCTGAACTCAGAGCAGAAATGCTAGGGGCTGCCATAGCTATTATAATCAGGCATAGGCGAATTGCTGAGGGTGGTGACAATGCAGATGCTGACAGACAACCCAGAGTGAGGAGAAGGAGAAGAGTATACAGGCCCAGGGTCACCTACCATGGGTTACATGAGCTGGAGATAGTAGAGCGCTATAGAGTGGACAGAGAGCTCCTGCAGCAGATTGTTGAGCTGTGCAGGCCACGCCTCACACACAGAACCAACAGAGGGAACCCATCCCAGTGGAAACCAAGGTATGTGTTGGCCTAAGAATACTAGCAACAGGTACCTTCCAGAGACCAACTGGCAATATGATGGGGATATCACAGGCATCAGCCTCCAGGGTACTACACCAGTTCCTGGATGCCATGTCAGCACATGTCGGTGATCATGTATATTTCCCCAATGCCCGTGAGGTATTGGCCAGCAATATCGTCTCTTCCAGCAAATAGCGGAATACCCTGAGGTACTGGGTGCTATAGACTGCACGCATACGCATCAAAGCACCAGCAGGAGAGCGGGGTAGAGCCTACATTAACCGCAAGGGATACCCCTCCATCAACTGCCAGGTTGTGTGTGATGCCCAGGGCATAATAATGAATGTGTGTGCTGGCTGCCCTGGGAGCTACCACGATTCCCATATCTGGCATCTGACGCAGCTGTACCAATCATTTGCCAATGGGGACTTCCCACACGGACACCTAGTGGGGATGCAGGTTATGCACTTGAGCCGTGGCTGATGACACCCATCAGAAATGCACACACACCTGAACAGGAACGCCATAATGAGGCACACGCACAAACACGTAATATCATAGAGCGTGTGTTTGGGCTGCTCAAGTCATGGTTCCAGTGTCTGGACACATCTGGTGGAGCCTTGCAGTACACACCAACTACATGTACCCAAATGATCATGATATGTGCTATGCTAAATAATATGATCCTGCGGAAACAGCTGCAGCAGGACCAGCACAGGGCTGGGCCAAACATCCCCCCACCATTGCCAAGGCCACCACAGGCAGGGGGTGACTCGGAGGAGGAACAACCTGACCTTGTCCCAGTAGGCAGAAGGAGGCGTGCCCAGTATGCCCTGGCCTTGGCAAAGAGGCAACGCATAGCACATACGCTTGGTCAGTAGGAACACTGGGACTGATACCCGCTCTGACTCACTCATACAGTAGCAGGGATGCCTAACATGACACAACCTGCTGCCAAACATGTACAGGGAGTGTAGTATGTGTATCCGACAGAAGTGGCCCTGCAGCACCACCTGAGGCATGAATGCCATGTGTTAAGTAATGTAATATCATGTACCATATGCACACCTGAGGACCCCAACTAACATCCACCCTCAAGAATCATAAACCACAAAAACACAAACCCACCTCATGGCTACCACAAGGGATAGGAACCTAGATGTAATGCTACCCAATGCCAGAAGTATAAACATCAAGATGTGTGCAGTGTAAACACACACAGTATAGAGAATGTAGATATCAGTGCTGTAATAGAAAACAGGATCAAAGCCCACATCAGCACCCTGACACTACCAGGTCACATGTCATACAGTGATGTACATGTGCAAAAACATGGAACAAGATACAAAATGAGGGTGACTAGCAATAAATAGCATGGATAACCACACACCCATGTTTGTACCACAACAAGAAGCAACATGGAATAGCCATGGTCAAAAACCAATGGCTAAAACTGACTACTACTATATAGCTTGCTGCAGACCACTGTCCTAATAGCAGGAACTGCCCCAGGCCTATGTGCATAGGTTCATAGGTTCATACTAGGCTATCTGCCCTAGGGCATTAATAAGCCTAGCCCAGAGTTTTGTGGCTTCTGCCACCCCTTCAAGTTGATGGATAATATGCCCATTATTTTGCTGTGCCTCTGTCAAGCAGTGATACTGAGGTTATCCCTGGGGTATACCTGCAATCTCCCATCCATTGGTCAAGATCTCACTTGAACAAAGCCAGTGAGGTGCTCAGCCTCACATGTACCAGGATGTTGTTCCACAGCATAGGGACTCTCTGGGTGATGAATCTGTCCCTCCAGTACATCCTATTAATATCTGTGTTGAGGTTTAGGTCTCCTGCCATTGTAGTTCTGATGGATGTAGAGGTCTTGAGGTGAAGCATGTTCAATAATTCTGGGTTGGACATAGCCTTGTATGTCAGGCACAGGTCACCTCTGAGCAGACGGTAAGTGACTGAATACAGCTGGAATTCCTTCAGTCGGGCAGCATAAGAAATATGTTTGAGACCCTTTCACCTCCTGTTGAGGAATTTGTGGGCCCATCCAATTGCCGCAGGTTTTGGGTCAGATACATTCTGAATGGGGCATTGTATGCAATCATTGGTCTGATGAGTGATGAGTACAGGGGAACAATGACCTCCCTTGATCTAGATGTGAATCCCTGCATGATGAGGTGGCCAATGTAGAAGGCCTTCCAAACTACCCTGGCAATGTGAGTGTCAAACAAAAGGTTACTGTCAACCTGGGTGCCCAGGTCCCTGATAACCTCCTCTGTGCTTAGAGGATTGCCACCTAGATGGGAAGTAGTGTTAACCTTGTTCTTCCTGAAGGGTATGGCTATGCATTGTTTAGTGTTTAATGTAAGGTCATGGCTGTGGCATCAGTTATCCGTGTCTATGAGACCCTTCTGAAGGATGTCTGTGTCAGATGGGTTTCCAACTATGCTTCCCAGTTTGCAGTCATCTTCAAACTTTGTCAGCCATAATCCTCCTGTGTTTGCTCGTACTTCTGAAAAGTAGATGCTGAACAAATGTGGGCCCAAGACTGAGCCCTGTGGGACACCACTTGTGACAGCTCTGGAGTGTGACATGGCACCAGCAACTTTGACCCTGTGTGTTCTGTCACTTAGCTAGTTTGCAACCCATGCTGTGATGTATGGGTTCACAATTAAGCTGGTGATGTTTTCAATGATACCTGAGTGGGGTATTGTGTCGAAAGCATTTGCCAGGTCAAGGTAGGCTGTGTGGACTGCCTTGCCCACGTCAATGGCCTGGGTGACTGTTTTTAAAAAGTCAACCAAGTTTAAAAGGCATGATCTGCCCTTGACAAAGCCAAACTGGATTGTATCCAATGTCTGCAAGTCCCCTATGTCTTCATTTATAATTCCCATTATGATCCTCTCCATAGCTTAGCAGAACAGGCTTGTCAAGCTGATGGGATGGTAGTTTCTGGGGTTGGTGGAGGCACCTCCTTTGTGAAGTGGGTCCACCATTGCCGTATGCCACTCCTTGGGCACATATCCTGAGGTGAGGCTAAGATTAAACAGCTGCCCTAACTGCGGGTGTAATTACTCATTGAGTTCATGGAGCACACAACTGGGGACACCATCTGGTCCCATGGATAAAGTGTTTTCTGCCTTGGATAGAGCAGTTCCCACCCCAGCATTGGAGATGTTTGGGGGGCTACAATCCTCTGGTGTAGATACCCCTCCAGTTGGGGGGGGGAATCTGCAATGAACCTGTCAGCCAGTATGTTGGCAATGTCTGTAGGTGGAGTGATATCTACATCATTCGAACTAATTCTGAGCATATCTGGGAGTTCCTCCCAGGTTTCAAACATAGGCAAAAAGGCCTCATGATTGTCCCTTGAGTCCTGAGTGGGTTTACTCTCAAAACTTGCCTCGGATGATTGTATGGGGGAACCCAGTGTTTTACTCACAATGAGCAGGGGTGTCTTCCCTCCTACGGATTACGCTCTATCTTGTAGTAGCTCCTTCCTTGTGTTGTACAGCTTGTTTATGGCTAGGGTCCACCAGACTGGATGCTTGCCTGTGGTACAAAGAGTCTTTGTTTTGTTTGGGATTGCCTGATCCATGCAGTCCTGGAGGTGCTGGTAGAAGGCATTTCTAAGTGATACAGTGGCTTGGGTAATGGTGTCCGCTGGCTTGGGGGCCTTGAAAGAGACCACACCAGTCCTTAGAAATGTGAAGTCGGCATTTGAGAAGGTCTTCACTGTTTGTTTTACCATCTGGGGTATGGGTGGGATGTGGACTCCCACTGAGAGTAGTCCATGATCTGATCTCACCAATGATGGGTATACTTCTGGTGTTGAACAGTGTGACCCCATGTTCGTGATGATGAGTTCTAGTATGTTGCCTCCACTTGAGGGATTGGGACCAGTTGTTCCATGGCATTTCAGTGTATGAACTCATGGAACCTTTGTGTTAGAGTGTTGTGGCATGATTAGTGATCCCAGTCTATATGTGGATAGTTGGAATCACCCAGTAGGATGGTGTTTGGAGATACATTTATCCCCTTCAGTGTTTGCAGGATAGCTGTGTGAGGTACCTGAGTTTGAGAGGGTGGCATGTAACATGCTACAAACTGCAGAGCAGTCTTGCCTACGGTCACTGGCACCTGGATGGTCTCCGATGCATCGTGTGTTGCCACCAACAATGAGGTGAGGGTGTCCTTGATGAATATGGACACCCACCATCCTTCTTGGTGTTGTCCGGATGCTGGTGCGGGAATGCATGATATGAGGTAACACCCGATAGTAGCGGGGTGCTGTCAGAAGCTGTGAACCAGGTTTCAGGCACAGCACAGACATCAATGTGCTACATACTGAGAAGGGCATAGAGTGTGTGCAGCTTGAGGTTGAGACCTCTGGCATTGAGCAGCAGTACCCTTAGTGTCTTTCCTTTACTGTGTTCTAGGGTGGTAGGTGTAGAATCTGAATCTTGCATAAAAAAGGCACAATGGGGGTGGCAAGAGCATCATCCGAAATCCGGAAGCCTAGGGGTGACAGGTGCAAGCCGTCCCTTGCAAATCACCGTGGCCTGTCCAGCATGTCGTCCCAGGCAGACAGACATTGGACCCCCTTTGAATGACACCATAGTCTAAGCAAAATAATACAGCTGATCATCTTGTCTCTGTTTATGTGGCATCATACTTGGTGAAGGTAGGATACTGCTGAAGGTCAGGGTCATACCTGCCTGGCCTACATAATCAGAGGGATCCTCTATGTCTCTTTCCATGTAGTCCAGGGAGGTACATCTCAGGTCGTTCACACCAGCATGGATAATGACTGGGTCAGACCTGTACTTGCAGTTGAGTGACCTGAGTGCTTGCATTATGTGGTGGATTCCAGTGCCCGATAGGCAGCTTACTGTGACCTCCTCCGTACCCGATCTGGTGAGCAGGACGTCAGTGTGTCTGACTATGGAGTAACCATAGACAAGTGTGTCTGGCATTGTTTTTGGCCTTAAGGGCTGTGACTGTTTGGCACACCGACTCTGTGGTCAATGTGTTGCATGTGCTGTGCCCTGTGGAGGCAGTTGTGTGAGTGTCTGCTGTGGTGGCCACTGCCATTCCGGTAGAATTCTGATCAGAGCCTCTGAGAGTGTCTCTGTGTGTCTATGTGTATGATCTTAAGTTGTGATAGTGCCATGTGAGACTGGAATTGTGATGTGTGTGTGGTTACCTTCACCTTCTCTCTGGTCTTGCTAGTCCTATGTTGAGAGAGCTCAGCCTCCACTTTGGCTATATAGTTGCATCTCTCACATGTATGTGTGTTTTATGGCAGAAGGAGAGGGTTGTCAGTGTACATGAGGCAAGTGTAACATTGCCTCAATATTCCCAGGTTCACCAGCTGAGCAGGAGAGGACACTAGCAACTGATCTCTAGACATGCTAGAAGGAATAGACAAAACAATGTTGGAATACAGGGAGATATCAAGTCCCCAAACCACATCATACTGTTTGATTGACAATAGCTACACATACACCGGTGTTTCATAGTGTCATAGTCTACTACTAGGCTATCTGCCCTAGTGCATGTATAAGCCTAGCCATAGTGATGTGGCTATTGCCACCCCTTATACTGGTAATAAGTGTACAGAATAGATTCTGAAGATTGTGCCTCTGACTTAGTAGTGACACAGTATGACCCCTTACGTAATTGAATAACATGACTGTGCCTCTGTCTAGTCTGTGCCTCCATCTCATATGCAGTTGTCCAGATGTCTCCTGAAGAGAGTCAGTGAGGGACTCTGTCAAACATGGACTGGGATACTCTGCTAGAGTGTGAGATGCCTCTGAGTTATGACTCTGTCCCTCCAGCATGTCCTATACATGTATGTGCTGAGGTTCAAATCCTCAGCTCTCATGGCTCTGGTGGATTTGGATTGCTTGCAGTGGAGCATGTCCACCAAATCCTGATTGGACATGGTCTTGTATGTCAGGCATAGGTCACCTATAAGTATGCGGTATGACACTGAACAAAGCTGGATTTCCTCTATTCTGGAAGCATATGACATGTGTTGAAGAACCCTGATCTTCATGGTAGGTACTTTTGGGGTGTCTCCAGCTGTTGCAATTGCTGGGTGAGGTACATACCATATGGGGCTTTGTATTCAATCATGGGCCTGATAAGGAGAAGGATAGTGGAACAATGACCTCCTATGATCTTGATGGAAAACCCTCCATGATAAGGTGGGCAAGATAGAAAGTCTTCCTAACCACTTTGGCAACAGGGGTGTCAAAGAGATGTCACTATCTACATGTGTCCCCAGGTGTCTGATTTGTTGTCTGTGCTCAGTGGGTTGCTGTCTATGTATTGATCTGTGGGTACTTTATTCCTCCCAAAGGGGATGAATACACATCAGTTGCATTCAGTTTCAGGCCATGCGTCTGGCACCAGCTATCTGCCTTTGTGACGGCATTCTGTAGTATTTGTGTGCCGGCTGATGTATTCACTATGGTGCCTAGGTTGCAGTCATCTGCAAACTTTGTCAGCCACAACCCCCCTATGTTTGCTTTCACATCTGAAAAGTAAATACCAATTAAGAGGGTCCCAGGACACATCCTTGTGGGACACCACCTGTGACTGGCTATGAATCTGACAAGGCACCTGCAATGTTGACTTTATGGGTTCTGTTTCTTAGCCATTTTGCAACCTATCCTGCGACATATGCTGTTATATGTCAGCTGTTGAGCTTGGCTATGATGCCTGAGTGTGGTATTGTGTCACAGGCCTTAGCCAAGTGCAGGTAGGCTGTGTGGACTGCGTAGCCCTCATCAATGGCCCTACTGACAGTTTCATAGTAGTCAACTAGGTGCAAAAGGCAGGATCTGCCCTGTACAAAGCTGAACTAGGTGGGAACAAGGGTCCGTAGGTCAGTAATGTGTCTGTGTAAGAGCTCCATAATGACTCTTCCCATATCTTTGCAGACAAGGCTGGTTAAGCTTGTGTGGTGGTAGTTGCCATGGTCTGTGGAGGCATCTCCTCTGTGGAGTGGGACCACTGTTGCCGTACGCCAGTGTTCAGGTACATATCCTGTAGCAAGACTAAGGTTAAATAGCAGTTGTATCAACGGGTCCAGCCCCTTCTGGAGTTCACATAGCATGCAACTGGAGATACCAGCAGGTCCCATGGATGCTGTGTACTTGTCTTTGCTGAGTGTGGCTCTCACATGGACATCCAAGATGACAGTGAGGTTACATACAGCAGTGATAACTATCTTCTTTTGGGGGTGAGGGAGGGTAAATCGCACTGAAGCTGTCCGGAATGTTGCCAATATCTGTCAGGTCACTGGAATATATGTTGTTGTGTACCAACTCTGAGCATATCCGAGGGTTCACAACCAGGTGTCTGACATAACTGAAGAAATCAGTGTGGTTACCTTCATTGTCTTTGGTGATTTATGTCCCCAAGTTGACCTTGCATGTCTTTATGAGATAATGTAGCTTTCTACTAGTGCTGATCACAGCTGTCTTCCCTTTTGGAGATGTAGCTCTGTCTTGCATTAGTAACCGTCATCTGTCATACAGTTTGTTTATGGCTGGGGTCCACCAGACAGGACACTTTCCCGGGTCCTGTTTTTATTTGTGATTGCATGGTCCATGCTGTCTGACATCTAGCTAAGGGGAGGTCATTGTGGTTCTGCAGTTATCTTTCATCAGCATTAGAAATGACCACAACAGCCCCTGTGGGAGTACCTCATGCAGACACATCCAGCACCTGTAAAGTCCACAACAGTACCTCACCAGGAGTATGACAGAGCTGGAACACATGTAATGTGTAGTCTGATTAAACAGAGTGCAGCTCCACACACTGCCATGCTGTCCACCCAGATGCAAGCTGTGCCTGATGTAGAAAGCCATGTCCAAGCTGGAATCAATGCACATGCTGCACCTTGTACAATCTGAATGGCAGGGAGCTATGCACATGAGGGACCTGAACCCCAGCACTGACATATATAGGACAGGCTGTACTGCATTATCCAAAACACAGAAGCCACCCCACACATGAGTAAACTACCAGTACAGGTTGTCCGTAGAGACACTCGTTGAGTCCCCTCAACAGGAATCCTAATGAGTGCATGGGAGATGGGAGGTTTACCCTGGGTATCAATGTTATGTCACAGGTAGACAGAGGCACAGTATACTAAACAAGACATATGTCATGGCAAACTTCACTTACAATGTGTTGATGGACAAACACACTCTCCGACTAGCATTAGAAATGGCCTAGGGCACATCGGTAGTGTTCGCCAATGTACACCCATGTTGTGGAATACACTACTGATGTTGGATGAGGCTGTTGTAAGTAGTTCACATCTGAACATAATGCAACATGGTCAGATAGGTTCATAGGTACATAGGTTTATACTAGGCTATCTTTCCTAAGGCAGGTATAAGCCTAGCACAGAGTTCATTGGCATACACCACTCCTTATATGGAAACAGTACTGTGCCCATTATTGTGTCATGCCTCTCTCCAGCAGTGACACCGTGGCGATCCCCGGGTTAAACGTATGACCTTCCATCCACAGGTCAAGATACCTCTTGAACACAGCCAGCAAGGTGCTCTGCCTCACATGGACCGGGATTGTATTACACAGCATAGGAGTCTCTGGGTGATAACTTCATCCCTCCAACATGTCCAACATACATCCCTGCTAAGGTGTAAGTCACCTGCACTAGTGGTTCAGGTGGATCTGCCGATTCTGAGGTGGAGCATGTCCATTAATCCCTGTTTGGACATGGCCTCGCATGTCAGGCACATGTCACCTCTAAGCAGACGGTATGTGAGTGAATAGAGTGGGAGTGTCTTCAATCTGGCAGCATATGACAGCTGTTGGGGTTCCTTGATCCTTTAGGTGGGGGACATTCAGGGTGTCTGCAATTGCTGCAGATGTTGGGTGACATACAGCCAGAATAGGGCATTCGACCCGATCACCGGTCTGATAAGTGAAGAGTACAGGGGAACAATGACCCACTAGATCTGGATGTGAATCCCATCCTGATCAGGTGGGCAATGTAGAAGGTCTTTCTAGCCACTTTAGCAATGTGAGTCTCAGAAGAACGGCGACTGTCAACCTGGGTCCCCAGGTCCATGATAACCTCCTCTGTGCTTAGAGGATTGCCACCTATATGGTAGCTTGGGGTCACCTTGCTTTTCCTGAAGGGTATGTCTACACATGTTGTGCACTTTGACTTCAGGCCATGGCCCTGGCACCAGCTATCAGTTACTGTGAGTCCCTTCTGAAGGATATCCGTGTGTGATGCACTGTCCACCATGGTGCCCAGTGTGCAGTCATCTGCAAACATTGTCAGCCAAAGTCCTCCCATGTTGGCCTGTACTTCTGGGAAGTACATGACAAACAATGGGGGCCAAGGACTGAGCCCTGTGTGACACCACCTGTGACCAGCCTGGAGTCTAACATAGTGCCAGCAACTCTAACCCTGTGGGTCCCGTCCTTAAGCCAGTTTGCAACCCATCTTGTGACATATGGGTTTACATTTCAGTTGTTAGGGTTTTCCACAATACCTGAGTGGGGTATTGTGTTGAAAGTGTTTGCAAGGCCAAGGTAGGCTGTATGGACTGCCTTTCCCCAACAATGGCCTAAGTGACCAATTTGAAGATGTCAACCCAGTACAAAAGGCATGATCTGCCCCTGACCAAGCCAAAATGGGATGGGTACAATGTCTGCATGTCCCCTATATCTTTGTTTATGAGCTCAATTATGATCCTCTCCATAGATTTGCAGACTACACTTGTTAAGCTTATGGGGCAGTAATTACCAGGGTCTGTAGAGGCACTGCCTTTGTGCAGATGTGCACAACTGGACCCTAACCAGGCTGTTGTGCACACTATGGAAATGTAAAGCGGTGATAGGACTAAAGCCCAGGATACTGACCACCACAGTGAAAGTACTGAAACACTACACTATACAGTGCTACAGTGTTAGGTCAGTATGAACGGATGTTGACAATTGTGTGCAAAGTATCCCATGCAAAACCTGCAGGCACAGTATACTCCCTGTTTTGTTCACACAAAAGCATTCGGACAGTAACTACACAACATGGCACAGAACACACAACCATAAACTGGAGGTATTTGTTGAAGGTCACACTCATCCACAAATGTGATGGGCTGCAGAGTTCAACATATGTAAAGCCCACACTGGGCATGCTCACACACTTAGATAAATGAGACATCTTTCACACAACATGCCATGGGAAGGCTGAACTGGGCATGCTCACACACTTGGTCCAAATGTTACTCCTAGCAACTGTGAAAACACACCAGAGGATGCTCATTCCCCTTTCTAGACACTGATCATGTAAGCACCCTATAAGTATATCGGAGAAAAGGAATCTCTCAGTAATCCGAATAGCGCGCTCTGCTAATGTGTCCGTCTGTAGTGTCATAACATAGTTAGGTAGGGGCTTGAATCTAGCAGGTGTGAAGGGGGGTGAGTGTGTGTGTGTAAGTGTGTAGGAAAGAAACATCCCTTTTGGCAACTGGGAAAACACAACAGAGGATGATCATTCCACTTTCTAAACTCTGATGATGTCAGCACCCTATAAGTATATCAGGGGAAAAAAAACCTCCAAGTAATGCGAATAGCGTGCTGCGCTAATGCATCCGTCTCTAGTGTCATAACCTAGTTAGGTAGGGGTTTGAATCCAGCAGGTGGCAAGTGTGTGTGAAGGGGGGTAAGTAAGTGTGTATGAAAAAACATCCCTTTTGGCAACTGGGAAAATACACCACAGGATGATCATTCCACTTTCTAAACTCTGATGATGTCAGCACCCTATAAGTATATCAGGGGAAAAGAAACCTCCCAGTAATGCGAATAGCACGTGGTGCTAATGCGTCCGTCTCTAGTGTCATAACCTAGTTAAGTAGGGGTTTGAATCCAGCAGGTGGCAAGTGTGTGTGAAGGGGGGTAAGTAAGTGTATAAAAGAAACATCCCTTTTGGCAACTGGGAAAACACACCACAGGATGATCATTCCACTTTCTAAACTCTGATGATGTCAGCACCCTATAAGTATATCAGGGGAAAGGAAACCTCCCAGTAATGCGAATAGCGCGCTGTGCTAATGTGTCCATCTCCAGTGTCATAACCTAGTTAGGTAGGGATTTGAATCCAGCAGGTGGCAAGTGTGTGTGAAGGGGAGTAAGTGTGTGTGTATGAAAGAAACATCCCTTTTGGCAACTGGGAAAATACACCACAGGATGATCATTCCACTTTCTAAACTCTGATGATGTCAGCACCCTATAAGTATATCAGGGGAAATGAAGCCTCCCAGTAATGCGAATAGCGCGCTGTGCTAATGCGTCCGTCTCTAGTGTCATAACCTAGTTAGGTAGGGGTTTGAATCCAGCAGGTGGCAAGTGTGTGTGAAGGGGGTAAGTGTGTGTGTATGAAAGAAACATCCCTTTTGGCAACTGGGAAAACACACCACAGGATGATCATTCCACTTTCTAAACTCTGATGATGTCAGCACCCTATAAGTATATCAGGGGAAAGAAAACCTCCCAGTAATGCGAATAGCGTGCTGCGCTAATGCGTCCGTCTCTAGTGTCATAATCTAGTTAGGTAGGGGTTTGAATCCAGCAGGTGGCAAGTGTGTGTGAAGGGGGGTAAGTAAGTGTGTATGAAAAAACATCCCTTTTGGCAACTGGGAAAACACACCACAGGATGATCATTCCACTTTCTAAACTCTGATGATGTCAGCACCCTATAAGTATATCAGGGGAAAAGAAACCTCCCAGTAATGCGAATAGCGCGTGGTGCTAATGCGTCCGTCTCTAGTGTCATAACCTAGTTAGGTAGGGGTTTGAATCCAGCAGGTGGCAAGTGTGTGTGAAGGGGGTAAGTAAGTGTATGAAAGAAACATCCCTTTTGGCAACTGGGAAAACACACCACAGGATGATCATTCCACTTTCTAAACTCTGATGATGTCAGCACCCTATAAGTATATCAGGGGAAAGGAAACCTCCCAGTAATGCGAATAGCGCGCTGTGCTAATGTGTCCATCTCTAGTGTCATAACCTAGTTAGGTAGGGGTTTGAATCCAGCAGGTGGCAAGTGTGTGTGAAGGGGAGTAAGTGTGTGTGTATGAAAGAAACATCCCTTTTTGGCAACTGGGAAAATACACCACAGGATGATCATTCCACTTTCTAAACTCTGATGATGTCAGCACCCTATAAGTATATCAGGGGAAATGAAGCCTCCCAGTAATGCAAATAGCGCGCTGTGCTAATGCGTCCGTCTCTAGTGTCATAACCTAGTTAGGTAGGGGTTTGAATCCAGCAGGTGGCAAGTGTGTGTGAAGGGGGGTAAGTGTGTGGGTATGAAAGAAACATCCCTTTTGGCAACTGGGAAAATACACCACAGGATGATCATTCCACTTTCTAAACTCTGATGATGTCAGCACCCTATAAGTATATCAGGGGAAAGGAAACCTCCCAGTAATGCGAATAGCGCGCTGTGCTAATGCGTCTGTCTCTAGTGTCATAACCTAGTTAAGTAGGGGTTTGAATCCAGCAGATGGCAAGTGTGTGTGAAGGGGTCTAAGTGTGTATGAAAAGAACATCCCTTTTGGCAACTGGGAAAATACACCACAGGATGATCATTCCACTTTCTAAACTCTGATGATGTCAGCACCCTATAAGTATATCAGGGAAAGGAAACCTCCCAGTAATGCGAATAGCGTGCTGCGCTAATGCGTCCATCTCTAGTGTCATAACCTAGTTAGGTAGGGGTTTGAATCCAGCAGGTGGCAAGTGTGTGTGAAGGGGGGTAAGTGTGTGTAAGTATGCATGAAAAAAGCATCCCTTTTGGCAACTGGGAAAACACACCACAGGATGATCATTCCACTTTCTAAACTCTGATGATGTCAGCACCCTATAAGTATATCAGGGGAAAGGAAACCTCCCAGTAATGCGAATAGCGTGCTGTGCTAATGCATCCGTCTCTAGTGTCATAACCTAGTTAGGTAGGGGTTTGAATCCAGCAGGTGGCAAGTGTGTGTAAGTGTGTATGAAAGAAACATCCCTTTTGGCAACTGGGAAAACACACCACAGGATGATCATTCCACTTTCTAAACTCTGATGATGTCAGCACCCTATAAGTATATCAGGGGAAAGGAAACCTCCCAGTAATGCGAATAGCGTGCTGTGCTAATATGTCTGTCTCTAGTGTCATAACACAGTTAGGGAGGGGTTTAAATCCAGCAGGTGGCAAGTGCGTGTGAAGGGGGGTAAGTGTGTATGAAAGAAACATCCCTTTTGGCAACTGGGAAAACACACCACAGGATGCACATACCCCTTTCTAAACGATATCACAATTATGTATGGCTTTTGATTACAGACATGCCACGTGTGTTTTGCACACACAGAATGCCCATGTGTGTGGGTTGTCACTCACAATAATGCATGACATTGATTAAACCAGTTATGGCAATGCACACATGATGTATGTGTGTACCAAATACACATATGTACCTGTGACCTTCAATAGTTACCATGTGTGATGCCTGCCACATGTGAATACATGGTATTTGCACAGAGTAACATTATGACCGTGGTCTTCTGTGCAGGTGCAGCATGTGGGATGTGTATATACAGTGTGAGATGTAGATGCTATCAGCCTAGTAGTGAGGGATGCACACCTGGTCTGGGGCATATAGTCTACATGTTGTTGATGTACAGGAGCTGCATGTTTTCACCTGTTGTGGGAGTGGTAAGACAGTATTCCATAGCAATGCAGTGACTGCATGCTAAGAACCATTCAGCTAGGGTTTTGTAGCTACACTAAGTCATTAGCATTCAGTAATTTGTCAGAATCCCTGGTGAGGGTCTGATGCCAACCAAGGTCAGGGGTCTACCAGCCTGTGTCACTTGCTCAGTGATCCCTTCCATGTTCCCTATCATGTATCCCAGTGAGGGACATCCCACATCAGCTGTGGTGGCATGGACAATGACTGAGTCATATGTGTCCATGCATCTGACTGACTTGTATGTTTGTGTTATGTGGTGAACCATAGTGCCCCATGAGCATATCACTGTGACCTACACCTTTTCCAGCCTGGTGAGCATTGTCTCACTGTACTGGACAAAAAAGTACCTAACACAACTGCGGCAGTAGTGTTGTATAGCTGTACAGACTGTGCTTGTTTGACACACAGGATTTGTGTGCTATGTGTTATGCGTGCTGTGTGCAGGCCTAATGTATGCCTGTGTGCCAGCTGCAGAGATGTCTGCCAGTCATGCAGGATGCTATCCTTAGGCTTCACAACTGACCTGTTGTGTTTCCATGCTTGTATTGCTGTCCGTGTAGGTCCACATCAGATTGGTATTGCTGTCACTGTAGTATTTCATGCCACCAGACAGGTTATGCCAGTACTGGGTTCAGAGTGCTTAGTCCACAGTTTGGCCATGTGTTTCCATCTCATACATGTGATGTACATCCATGGGTAGGGATAGGGTTGACTGTGTACATGTGGCAGCTGTGACATTACTACATGACACACATATTCCACAACTGTACCATAGAGGTGACTGACAACTGACCTTTGCACATGCTACCATAGTATTGAGATTACATTGGTGATTAACAGCACATAGGGACAATGGTGATAAAGATACATAGGTCCATAGGTTCGTACAGGGATGTCTGCCCAGGGCATGTATCCACCTAGCCAGAATGTGTGTGCCTTTCAACATGCATTGTGAATCTGTCTTGCTATGCCCTTTTCCAAGGTTAGTATACTGTGCCTCTGTCTCACAGTGACACATAAGTGATACCCAGGGTAACCCTACAATGTCACATCCTGTCATTAATATCACTCTTGAAGATAGTCACTGAGTCAGTCTGCCTAACCTCTATTGGGATAATATTCAGGAATGAAGGGAGCCTCTGAGTTGTGAATGTGCCCTCCAGCATGTCCTGTGTATATCACTCCTGAGGTTCAAGTATTTCCAGCGTGTATCCTGGTGGGATCTGGATATTCTGAGATGCAGCATGGCCATTAACTGAGGGTATGACCTGGCCTTCTATGTCAGGCACAGATTGCCTATGAAGAGGCAGTATGTCACTGAGTAGAGCTGCTGTTACTTTAACCAGTCAGTATGTGGCATCTGTTTGAGCCCTTTGATCCCCTTGTCGAGGTACATATGTGGTATCTCCAGTTGCTGCAGGTGTCTGGTAAGGTGCATGCCGACAGGTTCATCATAGTCAATTATGGGCATGATGAGGGATGAGTAAAGGGGCACAATGTCCACCCTGATCTACATGTGGATCCCATGATGATGTGGCCCATATAACATGCTTACCTAACCACTTTGTCCATGTTGTTGTCAAATGGTAGAATGCTATCAACCTGTGTACCCCAAGGTCCATAATTCCTTCGTCTGCACTTAATGGATTAACACATATGTGGTACGTTGTGGTCACTCTGTGTTTGACAAAGGGATGACTATACGCTTTCTGTCATTCACATTGAGGCCATGGCTGTGGCACAAGTCGTGTGTTTCCAAGAGTCCCTTTGGAGGGTGCGTGTGTTAGCTGGTGAGTTGATTATGGTGTCCGGTTTGCAGTCACCTGCGACTTGCTGAGCCACAGTACTTCCATGTTGGCCTGTACCTATGATAAATATATAATGAAGATGACAGCTCCCAGGGCTGTGCCTTGTGGGACACCACTTGTACCAGGTTGGAGGCTGACATGGCTCCAGCAATTCTACCATGTGTGTTCTGCCCTTGAGCCACTGTGCAATACCCATAGTGACATAGGGGTTAATATGTACACTGGTGAGCTTCCCTAGAATGCACAACTGGGGTATTGTATCCAAGGCTTATGCAAGGTTCAGGTAGGCTGTGTAGACCTCCTTCCCTTGACAGTGGCCTTGGTGACTGTTTCAAAGAAATCAAACTGGTTGGAGAGGCAGGATTTGCCATTGACAAAGCCAAACTGTGTATGGTGACATGTCTGTAGGTCCACAATATCTAGATATGTGAGGTTCATGATGATCCTTGCCATAGCTTTGCAGACAAAGCTAGTCAGACATATGGGTCGAGTAGTGTCCAGGATCCGTGAAGGCACCACCTGAATGTTGAGGGACCACTGTTGCTGTATGCCACTCTCTGGCCACATATCGTGTATTAAGGCTGGGATTGAACAGTGGTGTTATGTCTGGGTGTAGCTCTTCTCGTGGTTCATGTAGGACACAGCCTGGGACACTGTCTGGTCCCATTGATGCAGTGTTTATTGCTTTGGGAAGGGCATCTCTTACCTGAGCATCTGTGATGTCAGGGGGCAGCACTGTGCCGAGACATATTTGCCCTTTTGGTGTGGTGGGGAGAAGGCAGCATTGAACCTGCCCACTAGGATGATGGCAATGTCTGCATGTTTTGTATTTTGTGTGACATCTTGGATTACCTCTGAGCATATCTGGGTAGTACCACCCAGGTTACTAACATAACTACAGGCAGCCTTGTGATTATCCTCAGTGGCTTGTGGAACCCTCTCTCAAAGATGGCCTTAGACAATCATATGGGTGCCTGTAGTTGTCTTCCAATACTCATCAGTGGTGCCTTCACATTTTGGGAGGTTGTTGTATCATGTAGTGGCGTCATCCTTCTATTGTATAGTGTGTTTATGGCTGGTGTCCGCACCCAGGACATCTGCCTTTGGAGAATTGGGTCATGCTTTCATATGTGGCTTCATGATCCATGCATTCCTGAATGTGTCCATAGAATGCCTTTATACAGGTATCTGCAGTCTGGTCCATATTGTCAACAGGCCTTGGGCCTTTGAAGGTTTCCACATCATTTATGAGGGGTGTGAACTTGCTTGACATGAGCTGTTGACAGACGCGCCGCCCTCCAGACAGAGCAAGGTGAGGGTCACAGTTAGCTACTTGTCGGGTGATAGCATGTGCCACATAACACAGGCACACAGGTCACTCCACAGCAAGTACAGCTATGAGGCAGACATTGTCCATGCTGGTGCAAACAACCTGAGACGTACCTCCCTGGACCACATGGCAAGAGACACAGAGGAGCTCTTACAGCACCCTCTCAAACTCAGGACTCCCACACAGCCTTCATGCTGACACAGGACAGTTTAGATTACTCTGCAAACACCATCATACTGGGTGACGTCAGCTACCCAAACATAGACTGTGAACATTACACAAGCCACAATACCCAAGCTCTAGGGTTCCCATAGATCAGACATTCTTTGGCTATGGAACAGGTAACCAACCTTCCCACAAGAGGGGCAGATATACTAGACCTGATCATCACAACCATGAGTACAAACTGCTCACCACTGGGAGTATATCCCTCATTGTTGCAATCAAACCATATACTCATCACACTGGAGTACTGGATGCCCCACATATGCAAACCTCAAACACATCGATGTGTGTGTTGGAAATGTCCCTATTAGCAACTGTGACAGTACAGTACAGGATGCAGATTCCCCTTTTGAAACACTGATGATGTCAGGACTGTATAACTATATTACCTGTAGTAAAGTCCTCCAGTAATTCGCATAGCGTGCTCTGCTAATGCGTCTTTCTCCAGTGTCATAACGTAGTTAGGTAGGGGTTTGAATCCTGCAAAAGGAATGTATGTGTGTTAGTATGAGTGGGGTTTATGTGTGTGCACTATGCTGGGAGGGTTAACTGCCTTTTGACAACTGGGAGAACACACTACAGGGTGCACATCCCTCCTCCTACACACAGATGATGTCAGCACCCTCTAAGTACAGCGTTAGTAAGGATTTCTCCAACTACTGCAAATAGCACACTCTGCTAATGTGTCTGTTTCTACTGTCATAACACAGTTAGGTATGGGTTTGAATCTTGCAAATGGAAAGTATGTGTTTTACTGTTGGTGGGGTTAGTGTGTGTGCACAATGATGGGGTGGGATGTGGCTTTTGCCACATGGGGCTATGCACTGCAGGGTGGTCATTACCCTTCACAAGCAGTGATGTTGATAGCACCCTATACAAACAAAACTACAAAAGAGAAGGTGGTGGTACCAATAACACATGTAAGGTAACACTTCTTCAAGTAATGTCCACAAAACGGAGTAGGATAATCAAACAATTCTTTTATTCTATACAGACAACATGACAACAGACAACTGCCAGTACTCAGTATAGTGTTACATGCTACTGTAACACGCACATGTACCCAAATATACCTAGATAGTGCTCTGAAGCCTGAATGTGGCAAGTGTGTGGATGTGGGATGTGTCTGTGTGTGCATTTCCATATGGGAAACATGTTTGATGTGGCAATCAGGGTACTACAGTACCTGATGCACATTACATCTTTCAACCGATGAGGTTGCCTGCACCCTGTGAGTACAGGTAGAGAAGGGGACGCCAGTAGTAAACAACATAGTGCACTTCTCAAATGTGTACCTGTCATGTATCAACAGCTACTCATGTAGGGTGATAAATAATGGGAATGGCAGGTGAGCATGTGCATGTGTGTGGGTAGCAGGGTGTGTATAAATGCATGTGTGACAGAACAGTTACATATAGCTGAATCTACGTAACAGCACAAGATGCGCATTGCCATAGTCAATGTTAGCATGTGATGGTGTGCAGCTGGTACACTTTGGTAAGTAGTATGGGTGCATATAACAATTGAGGACAGTCATACAGTTACTGCAGCAGGACTGCTGGGATATACACACAATTATACTGGAACAGTGAACAGTTACCAACATGTTACTACTTATACACATCTATGTAGTCACCCTGTGCATCAGCAACGTGTTTACCTTTACCTGCACCGATGTTGTAGTATGCAGGAGGTGGCACAGTGTCATCATATGCACAGGGTGTGGGTTAGGTATGCCCAAGCCAGCCACTGGTAACACCAATTGACATGTGTGTGTATGTGTGTTTGTGAGGGGCAGCAGTACAGGGTGGACTGGTGTTGGTGCAGTGTGTGTGTGTATGTGTTTGCCCTAGGTGTTAGGTTTCTGCATGTGTGTAAGCATGCACACAGTCCCACATAATGGCTGCCATGTACAGGGTTTTGTGGACAGCCACAGACTGCACCTGTCAGGTCATCCAGATCAGTGTCTGTGGGCACGGACACGGTACCTGTGCCTGGCAGGGTGCTACGGGCCGTATCCGGTACTAACCCAGACTGGGTACTGTCATCGGAAGCAGGGGTGTGTTGACTGGACACAGTTCCCTGTTGGGACTGTCCAGAGCCACGTGCACGCGTGGTCTCCTGGGCGTCTTGATGACAGCACAGACCCAGCATTGCTGGGGCTGGTGCTGGCACTTGAGGTGTGCGAGTGGGCCTGTTGTCGTCCGCGGCCACTGCCAGCTGGTGCTGTTGCTGGCATACGGCCACGTCGACGTCGCAAACGCACACCATCGCCCTGGCCCATGGACATCTGGTTGTGGAGCAGCTGTTCTATGCCCCCACAACGTCTGTCAATGACATCTGTGAAGTTACGGATAGCATTCGCAACGTCACGCATGCCATCTGTCATGGCTGTGCGACATTCTCTCAGCTCCCTCAGACCCTGTCTGGTGTACCTTTCCATACGTGCCTGTGCCTGCATGACAGTTCGAAACATAGTGGAGGTTGACATACCTCCTTGGGCACGTCGGCCAGAGGCAGTACGGCCACGGATGCCCCCACGAGAACCCATGGGCGACTGTCTGCATGGTACCATTGGAGGCCCCTGCTCATGGCTGCCTTGTGGGGATGCATGTACCACAGGTACCACATTACCCTGATCTATGCCCACTGCAGACTGTCCATCACCTAGGGACAATGGTGACAAAGGATGTAACGGCAGGATGACTGTGCGCATTGACGGGTTGAAAGCTGTGTACTGTCAATTGGCTGACCAATGGTGGACCCAGACACACCTTCCTGCACCATTACAGACATTTCATCATCATCAGTACCTGGGGCACAAGATTCAGGTTCCCTGCTGCAGGTCACCAGAGCAGCACCAGAACCTACAGGAGGAAAACATGGAACACAGATTACAGTCTCCATACATATTTGACAGAGATGCATTTCAATACTAATGCACACATTCAGAAATGGACACATGCACTCATGGACACTAACACACATGCACACTTGGGCACAGGCACGCTTGCACACATGCACACCCCACAGTAAACACAAACATCAGTACCGTGTTACACTACTCAATCTACTACAACTGTATTACGGGTATTGTGAACACAGTCACCAGCAAGTCTACTACAGAGTTACACTACTCTTCCTAGTTTTATAAATTGCTTTACAGATAATGTTAACAAGACTCACCAGCATGTATGGCCTGCCTCGTTGCTAGATGGGAGGGACCTGGAAGTGTGAAGAGAGTAATGTCAGTGGGCACATGTGTGCCATTTGTTTTGCACATGATACAGTACAGTAGTACACTAGTTCCCTTATACACATCAGCTGCACATAATGTCTGTATATATATCATGATGACAGATACATACCACATGCACACCTTATGCATGCATGAAGTAACAGTGTACAGAACAGTCATATGTACATACCAGGGTTAACTCTAATCTCACCCTTACCTCTCTTCAAACGACACCTCAAACTGTACTTCCAAAACCACTGGCTTTGTTCTTCTTGGAGTACAGGCTAACGTCCCTCTCCCTACCCTCTCTTTACCTTTAACCCCTCATTGTGCATAGAAACTAGCTTCTACCCTGTTTCTTTCACCTTGATGTCCTTCTATGCTCTGACCTACTTCTCCCATCCCTCCCACATCCTCTTGACTGTCTTCCTTCTTTTCCTCACTTCCCTTCTTGACTCCTGCCTCTTCCATATCATTGTATCTTTCATACTCCTTCTACTTCTCTACCCTTCTGAGCCCTAACTATTATGTATCTGGCTTTTGCCTTATTGCATAACCGTTATGCTTTAGGTAGGATTGCTTTTAAACCAACGGTACATTGTGTATGACTCTAAACTGTTTGAGTTCCTTACATGTATGTTGATTTAGTTAACAGGCTGGTGTACAATTCTATCATGTTGGCTGTCTGTATTAACAACTTGTCTGTCTGCCTTTATTACGTTATGTGTGGAGCTTTTCTCCACAGGCCTCTACTGAAAATGGACATATATCCAGCTAGACTATCTGGGTCAACAAATGTAAAAGTAATAACAATAAATGAATATGGCATCTTACCTGCACGCTCGGTGTCTTGCTGCTGTGTGGATCCAACCTCCATCATGATGCATGGGTGTTGCTGTTGTTGTTCTGGGGCTGGATCCACAACACTTAGCAGTAGCCCCTCCTGTCTGGTGAGGGGGGGATGTGTGGCCACCCCCCCACCTGTGGCAACCTGTTGCCTGCGGATATCTGCAGCACGCTGGCGGACATTTCTTATCAAATCACTGCAGTGATGTCTCACCTGCTCATATGTCCTATCATGCATGCCAACATCATTTATCCTGCTAACGAGGTTTTGCCACAGTGCAGACCTCTCCTGCTGATTCTGGGTGGTGCGTGAGAACAGGATGGCATAGTCACGCACCAGGCTCTGGTGAATCACGTCATCCTCTGCAGCAGAATATGATGGGTTCCTTTTTGGAGCCATGTCAAGCTGGAAAGGTACACAAACAGGTTATCAGCATAGTATCTCAACAATACATGGTACACATTCTATACAGGGAGTATTAACTTCTACTTATTACTGCTTGGTTAAAACTTGATTACAGTGTAGCTATCATTCTATGTCATTTGTACTAAGCACTTGGCCTTCAGACCAGTTGTTTTACATTAGGGAGGTTGGTGGCAAGCACTGTGGTGGCAGGACACATATCTTTCATCCATTGAAGTTGGGAACTGCTGATTGAGGGCCCAGTGTACAAGTGTATTAGTTCTGGTATGGGCAGTTGGCCTTCAGGCCAGTTATTTAACATTAACAAGGTTTGTGGTCTGCACTCGTGTGTGACAATAGGCTGTACTCTGCCATTCATAGCTGGGGACATCTGGTTTCAGGTTTATAGTGCCTGCATATCTGAGCTGTATCTTACTGACATTGCTACACCTTGTTTGCTGTAGCAACCACTACATCCAGGCCTCCTGGATCTACCTTTGTTTATATGCTTGTTATTTGTTAGCTTGTTATTTCACTGGTATGCTACTTCCACATAGTACACAGCTTGTCAACACGTCTGTGACTCACTACTGATATCTGCATTGCTTACTGTACGTATTTCCATGTTACACATGACAGCAAGTGACTGCTTCTCATTGTTGCATTTACTTAATTGTGACACATTGCACTTAGGTTACCTGGCACTTGCTCACTGACGCTTTTATATCAGTCAGCAGTTGTAGGTAATGTCAGTACACCCTCACTCCCCACTGGACCTTGTTTTCAATCATTAATTATTACAGAATTCAGAATAGTATTCTAGCATGTCCAGAGGTCAGTTGTCAGTTCCCTCCCAGTCCAGCTGGTGAGTGTGGTACTCCAGAGACAATGTTGGAACAGATGCATGTACACAGACAACCCTCCTCCTAACAACAAATTCAATCTCATGTGAGTGATGCAACCATATACCAAACTGGAGGCTAGGCTCTGTCTACTCAATACCGCCATAACCAGTCAGGTGGCCAAGGAGACCACACACTACACTTCCAGTCTCACATAGACCTACCACAACAGCGGACCTAACACATGATCACACATGAACATACTTGTAGGCTCGGACCACAGCTATGCCTATGCAGCAGAGACCTCCTAAGCAGACATCCATGCAACCACTACCACGGAAACGAACATGTGCAACACATATCACACAAAGCCAATGTGCTGAACACTCACAGCCATTAACAGTAAACAACACACCTCATACACCTGTACTAGGTGCCTCTATCATCAGGCACACTAACATCACGTTCACCAGGCTTAACGAGGTGAGGGTCACGGTGTGCAGCCTGTCGGCCACTATGACCTGCCACATAACACAAACACTCAGGTAACCCCAAGGCAAGTACAGGTATGACTCAGTCAATGTCCATGCTGGTGTGAATGGCCTGACACATTCCTCCCTGGACTACATGACATGAGACAGTACAGAGCTCTCTGAGCACGTAGCCCAAGACAGTTTGACCCTGACCTTGAGTAGCATCCTACCCTCACCTAGAACCATGCCACAATATCAAGGCACGATGATCCCTTCCAACAATTGACTGACATACTGGTGTCATTCACAGGTGTGCCAATGCCTGCCATCTTGGGGTGGTATGCTTTGCTAGGGACAGCTTGCACCTGTCACCCTGTCCTATTGGAATTTGGCGAGCCTCTTGCTACACCCATAGTGCCTGTATTAGGCAAGGCTCATAAGGCAAACCCACATCCATTTGTATCACAAAGGATGAGGAAGTAAGAGTGATGCTACTCAACACCAGAAGTCTAGACCTAAGGATGCACGCACTCAAAACCCTACTTGACATTCTGGACATCGATATCTGTGCATTAACATGAACCTGTTTCAGGTTTCACAGGAGCACACCAGTACTACCAGGTTATAGCTGTTACCATTCTTGTCAGCCCCAACACTTGAACAAAGGAGGGGGGAGTATCAGTATTCAATGCAGATTCCCACGCCTCCACATTGGTGGCACAGTACAACATAGGTGTTAGGCCATTGAGTACAGAAGACGTAGTTGGGGACCTGGGGAAGAAACATGGTAGCGGTCTGTCATTTGTCAACCACATGGCCAATGTGGATTGAGAGACATGTTATATAGCCCAGCTAATCATGAGGGATTCACATGTATGGCAGGGGAGGTCATTGTGCCTCTTTACTCATCCATCATCAAGCCTATAATTGCGTACAATGCACCTTTTGGGATGTACCTAACCAGACACCCACAGCAACTGGTACAGGACAACAGTACCTCATCAAGGGGATGCAATGGCTCACACAGATGTCATATGCTGCCCAGGTAAAGTAAATCCAGCTGGACTCAGTGGCTTATTGCCTGTTCAGAGGCAATCTGTGCGTGCCATATACAGCCATGTCCTACCCAGCAGTAATGAACATGCTGCACCTCAGGCAATCAGAGTCCCATACAGCCACATGCTCAGGAGAGCTGGACCTCAGCACTGACATACATGGACATGCTGGAGGGGCATATTCCTAACCGAGAGGCTCCCTTCACTCTGTAATGAGCTCACACTACAGGTTAGGCAGAGTCCCTCATTGACTCTCTTCCATAGGAATCTGGATGACTGGATGTAGATCATAGTTGTACCCCAGGTATCACTTCTATGTCACTGTTAGACAGAGGCACAGTATACTAACATCGGACAAGGGCATAGCAGCATAACTTGTAATTGGGTGGCGAAGACAAACACATTCTACTAGGCTTACCAATGCCCTAGGGCAAATAGCCTAGTATGAACCTATGAACATGTGTGTACTGCTATAGTACTTCTGCCATATGTTGCATGTGTGTGTGTTGTGGGGATGCACAGGTAATGGCCGGATACTTCTGCACAGGCGACACGTCTGACACATTCTGGGTGTTCATCCCTACATACTGGATGTGTGTTGCCATCCAACCCAACCCTGTGATGTGCACACATTACTCAGCCTGGATTTACATATCCGAACAACACCACAAGCACAGTACACTACCTTGCTATGTATGCATTTAATTACACAGTTATTCAGTAGTTATGACAGTGATGCTATCCATGCAGCCCATTGGGCCAGTGGAAGCCACAACACACACCGCCAGCACCTTTGCATATGCTTACCACAGACATCCCACATACTGCATGTACTGTGCACACACATATCTAACCCAGAACAACTGCACACCACTTATTAATCCTGTCCAGTGGAGTACAGATACAGGCATATTGTATAACAATAGTAGGAGGCTACTGCAGCACAGGGCAGATTCACATGACAGCAAGGCATCTGTGGTCAGCAGTGTTAAGATGCTTCACATTCACCAAATGCACAGATATTGGCAACATTGTTGCAGACAGTTTAGGTGCAGGTACCCCCCCCATTCTCCTACACATGTGGTATTAGTTATCCCAGATGACTGTCACCTCCCTATCCTCTCACATGTCCAGGTGAGAGCCACCTTCATCATTGCAGAACACATAGCATCACTGTTACGAAATGGTATCTCTGGATGTGTGCTACATTCACCCCTGGAGGACATAGCACCACATGACAGACTGATATTAATCCCTGGCCATACTACAGGATATGTACCTGAACAGTGCCATACATACACAGTGGTCCCACACCAATGAGGAGGAACCTCTACTGACCCTGGGAACTACTGCATCATATGCACAACTGGCCTTGTGTTCTAAGCTATGGAAGTGTTAAGTATGGGCAACATGTACAGCAATATTACATATGTTTATATTTCAGGACTATGTACACACAACCTATCTCATGGACATACCTATAGATAGTGAACTATGATACATTTGAGGTGTCACAGTATACACAGGATTAACCTGCTACTTTGCATTACCTGTGTTTGTGGCAGCTGTTGCTGTGCCAGTGGTGCTTGTTGCTGCTTGCTCCTTGCTGCTTGCTGCTTGCTTGCTGTTGCTGCTTGCTGCTTGCTGCTGCTTTTGCTGGCTGTCGTTATATTTGTTTGTTTCTCTCTCTGTCTCTCTCTCTTTCTCTGTAGGTTTTGTGCAATGAATGTATTGCATGAGTGTAGTGTGGGTACTCAATGCTTTTGTAGGTATCTGCATAGGTCCATGTGATGGCCTCTGCACCAATTGTAAGACAGCATTTGCTAATTGCATGCAGCCAGGTGTGTACTGATTGCATGTCTCACTGTGATTTCAGGACACTGCTATAAAGGGTATGTGAGATAGGCGTTGCCCTTTCAGATTGTAGGGCGTGGACCATGCTGGTATGCTGTTGACAGTGTTCTGTGAGTGTGAAGGTTAGTACATCTCCCATGCTTCATGCTGTGTTGTAGATTCAGGTTGCTGCATTTCTCTTGCCTGTTCCCTGTAGTGAGTGTGTCTGCATACTGACACCTACAACTATATGTCATATGTATTGCTATATATATATATATATATATCTGTGTACATATACATACTTTCATATATGTACATTAGCTGACATTATTGGGTACAAGCTAACAATTAGCAGGGCTGTTTCTGTTAACACTACACTAGTATGGGAATCCAGTAATTGGGACTATAAACGTCTGCCTGACATGCTTTGGGTAGTAGACATACTATATTGCCTTTATCTTCATTCCTACTATTACATGTTCCACTTATTTAGCACTATATTCCTGTATGAGAGTCATGGCTTAGTGGTAGGTCATACAGACTAGTGTTACAATGGTCTTGTGGTAGGGCCTACTAGTATGCTTATATTCTGCTTTTGACTTGAGTATAGGGCCTATCAATCAAAGTGCTGGAGGCACCTTTAAGCAGTTAAAGGGGTTAGTAGGTCTCACAGGAGCCAGGCTGTGTTGCAGATTCTGGTTGCTGCATTTATCTTCACTGTTTCCTGTAGTGAGTGTGTATGGATACTGACACCTACAACTATATTTCATATGTATTAATATATATTTATATATATGTATGTGTAGCTATACATACCTTCATATATGTACATTACCTTACTTTATTATGTACAAGCTAACAAGTAGCAGGGCTGTTTCTGTTAACACTGAACTAGTATGGGAATCCAGTAATTTGGCCATTGAAACTCTACCTGACATGCTTTGGATAGTACACCTCCTATATTGCCTTTATACTGATTCCTACTATTACATGTTATATTTATTTTAGCACTGTGCTCTTGTAAGGCAGGCATGGCTTAGTGGTAGGTCATACAGACTAATGTTACCAAGGTCCTGGGTTTGAGACTGACAGTGGGAATTTATTTTTGTTGCAAGCTTTCAAACTGAGTACAGGGCCTGTCAATCAAAGTGCTGAGGCCACCTTTAAGCAGTTAGAAGGGTAAGTGGGTCACACAGGGGTCAGGCTGTGTTGCAGATTCAGGTTGCTGCATTTATGTTCACTGTTTCCTGTAGTGAGTGTGTATGGATACTGACACCTACAACTATATTTCATATGTATTTATATATATTTATATATCTGTATGTGTAGATATCATACCTTCATATATGTACATTACCTTACTTTATTATGTACAAGCTAACAAGTAGCAGGGCTGTTTCTGTTAACACTGACCTAGTATGGGAATCCAGTAATTTGGCCATTAAAACTCTGCCTGACATGCTTCAGATAGTACATCTCCTATATTGCTTTTATACTGATTTTTACTATTACATGTTATATTTATTTTAGCACTGTGTTCTTGTAAGGCAAGCATGGCTTAGTGGTAGGTCATACAGACTAATGTTACCAAGGTCCTGGGTTCGAGACTGACAGTGGGAATTTATTTTTCTTTGCAAACTTTCAAACTGAGTACAGTACAGGACCTGTCAATCAAAGTGCCATAAAGGCACTTTTAAGCACTTTAAACCAGGTCTGCACTCGCTTTGCTGAGCTCACGCATGCTTGCACTGGCGGTGAGCTCCGCTAACACAAGCGCACACCAGCTAATTTCTTTGAAAGAAAAGAAAAGGGGTGACAGGAAAGTGGTGAAAAGGGGTCACAAAGAGGGTAAGACAGTAGGGAAACAAGCGTGGGATTTGCAGGAGGGATGTAGGTAAGGCCCATAGATGCCCATGTCTTTGGCAGCAACAGCTGTGCATTTCCATGTATTTTGGTGAGACATTGGAAACCTTTCACCCCTGAGAGAGGTGTCAGGACAACATTAATATTTGTTGTAGAGCCAATTGTAATTAACTGTTTCAATGTCAAGCAGACATGTGTGCGACATGGACAGCTATGTATGGGCGTAATTTTTTGTGGGTACAGAGTGCCCTTTTTTTTCAGGTGAGAGTGGTATGTCAGGTGAAGGAAGTCGGTATAGCTGGGGAGGTAGGTTGGGTAGGTTAACAGACAAGACAGACAAGACGCATACAGGGGCGGTGTATGACACGTGGGGGGGTTACACAATTGACGGGGACGGAGGTTGAGATATCCGAGATGCATGAGCCCACAGATGGCAACAGTGGAACTGATATCCCCACCCATAGGCAGTTGTCACTGTTCCTTCACAGCCCAGGACAGGGCTGTGCTGGGGGCTGTGTAGGCGGGCAATGGCGGGGCCGTTAGCTGTGCCACACGAGCCTCGAGCTGGCGTAGGGGCCCAAGAACAGAGTCTTGGATCTCCCTTCGCACCACAGACCGGACACCTTGGAGGGTGAGTGGACGAACCCCTCCGCCACACTTGCAGAGGGGGACGGGCCCCATCCCATCCCCTGCAGCGCTTCCACCCGAAGGTGGCACAGGGCCACCGGAGGGGTCCGCCTGGGCACTAGTGCCAGGTGCAGTCGCCAGCTGAGGTGGGAGAGGTGGGTCCGCTGGGACCTGCCTTCCCAAGCGTTCTAGGTTTGTGAGTAGTTATGTTAGTTTGGGTTAGTGGCATTTTATTCCATTCAGATTAGTTGTAACAGCATGCATTGGTATTCCCATCAAACAAACACCCAGATATTAACACCATTGAACAAGGGGCATATCAATATCACATGCATTATTTGAACAGAAATACACAGTCAAACAACATGCAGGGTTGATTAATGGCAACAGGCCATCAAATTTGCAGGTATGAACAGGGCACATGCACAAACAGGCATGCATATATTTTGAAACGGACAAATGTCCATGATTAATGAAATGTTCACATACCATTATTTAGTGGGTGTTGTTATATGGAATTATAGGGTTGGGTGGAGATAGACAGTGATGACACATTCATATGTTACACATTGATTTACATTTGTAATAGGTACACAATTAAGTTGAGGCTGATGTTTCAAATAATCTTTATTTGACTGTCATGCTACACCTGTTACAAATACATCACTATCCTACTTATTTTGAATCTGATCAGATACATCATCCTGCTACACTTTGATGACAGGACAGGGGACAACTATGGCTGTTTAGTCTGTCAGATAATCATTCATTCTATCTGCAAATTGTATACTGTGATCACCATACAGACTTTGGCCTACACATTCCAGATTCTGACACACTGAAATCAGTTTGGGATATTAAGATGTACTTCCCACATGCATTTAGTTCTGTAGAAACACACTGGGGCTACTATATTCAGGGGTTATTACTACTTTATTTATTCATACATGACCCTTTCTGTCACTCTCACACATCCTGCAACTTCACAGTTCAGGTTGGTACTTCTAGGCTTTGTTCACATGTTAGACTGGTGGTGATTCAAACACTTTCCAACAGCCTCACTTCTGTCATGATTCAGCATTTCAACAGGATATATCTCACATATGACTACCTCAGATTCTAAAGCTGTACTCTTGGGACTACTGCAGGTTACACTATATTTAATTCATGGTGGGACATCTGTATTACAGCACTGTTTAATTCTATCAATTATATTTCCAGTTACACTTGCATACTGATGAACTTGTTGCAGCCATACCTGCAGACTTACAATTCCTGCTTGCACATTATATTACTTTTAATCAATACACTGCAGTGTTCTGATACATGCTACAGTACAATATTTATTTACAAGTAATGGGTGGGGTTACTAACCTGCATGGTGGCGCAGCCGCACCAGCCTACGGCCATACATCTCGCGGTTCAGAGCGGACACCTGCAGCTGTAATACGAAAGAAGTAATATTGGACTACACATCTCCATGGTATCAGCCAGTTGAAATCCTTACATACATAAGCAAAATGTAACTTACTCAGTAGTGGGTCGTTGGGCATATCCCGGGCCTCCTGGATCCATTCGGTCAACTGGTCTTCCTTGCATCGCTTCAGGTCCGCATGGTGGTGACGGACCTGCTCACCAGTGCGTGGAATGCCAGTAGCACTGGTCAGATCACGAGCCAACTGGTCCCATGCCTCTGCCCTATACACTCCCCATGAGACCTGGCCCTGCATGAGTTGGGCCTCGTGATGATGGACAAGGAGCCAGACCATGTATCTGGACTCCTCAATGCCCCAACCCTGTGCTCAAAAGCAACGTCCCTCACCTACTCCACTCATTCTGACTGCAGGTCTGTTCTACAATCGTTTCTGCTGTGTATTCCCACCTATGGGGCTTATATATGCCGCTTTTCCCGCACATTTCTCTGATTGGCCATTTTGGAATTGTATCTACTTCACTGAAAATGCTTTATCATGCTCCATTCTGGATTTTATCCCATATATATGCTATTTCTGCATTTCTAGGTATTGCTGTCATGGCTTAGTGGTTTAGTACCTTGACTCTAGTGCATGGTATCCTGGGTTCGAATCTGACAACTGATTTTTGATTTTCCTGACAGATATGAGTTGAGACCTGTCAATCAAACATGCCAAAAGCACTTTTAAGCACTTAAAAGCAGGTCTGCGCTTCTTTGTGAGGTAATGCATGCGCACTGGCAGTTAGCTTGTGGGAGCGCATAAGCGGTGTGCTAGGGTAAACCTTAATTGGCTAGTGACACACATGTTCAGCTTAGCACAGCTAGTTGCAAACAGTTTCAGCCTGTTAAACCGGTGCTTAGCAACGGGCACGCAGTTTGCAGCTTTTTAAACACTACTCAGCTACGGGCAGTCTGTCTCATGGCAGCTTAGCTATGAGTACATTTCTGACTATTTTTATTCTTGTGTTACTTCAAAATATATGCTCCATTTCATTGCATTTTACAAAAGGGAATACTTTTACATTTGTACAATACTGTCAGGGGGCTTTTTAGTGCTTATTTACAAAAAAAAAAAGGTTGTTGTGGGGGCTCGAACCCTGCCTGCCTACTCTTAGGCCAGCAACTCTACTGCTAAGCTATTACTTCTTGGCTTACTTTGCATATTTAGTTCTTATATCCTTTTCCACTGACTGCTAACTGCAATTAGCTAGTAGCACACCCGCGCACGAGCGCACACAGTAGCAAACATTTACGGGGTTTAAAAAAAAAAAAAAGGTTTTAATTTAATTTTATAACATCTCTTCACTTTATACACTGATGGTCTGTTGGGGCATGTGTTGTGTAGTGTGTTTATTCACATTTCCATGGCCTCTGTCGTGGCTGTTTACTTTCAGCCATTCTAGTCTTCCGTGGGCGTGTCCACTTGCAGGGCTTAGCCTACAGACCGCCCTACTCTCTTACACGGACTGTGTAAGAGTTACTAGTGTAATTCAGCATGCCTCATGCACCTCATGCATATGCATGACATGCTGACATCACACCGTTTAACTGCAGCCTCCGTGTAAGAGTTATAACTCTTACACGGAGGCTTCCTGAATCTGTATGTATGTGTTGGTCATTTACTTAACAGTCTAACCTCCACCCTCCTCCAAACTCCACTCTGACTAGAGTGTGGTGACTGACTCAGTTTAGACATCTTGTATATGCAGGTAATATTGTGGAAGAATGAGTGTCTTATACAATTATCATAATAATATTTCTGACTACACCAAAAATATCCTTTGTTTATAAAACATGTCTGCATGTATTTCAACTACTATCTAAGGTAATATCTACTGTAAATGAAATTATGTGGCAATACAAATATGTTTTTGTTTGTGCATAAATACACACATTTATATAGAAGAAAAAATAATTGTGAGTTTACTCATGCAGATGTATATCTGAATTTCAAAGGCATATATATCCATGCTTGCATATATTTCTTTACTCATAAAGATACATTTGTACTCATGCATGTTATGTCATCACATAAACATTCCATATTTGTATACAGATGCAGTTCTGTATGCAGATATGCTTATGCTTTCTTTTGCATAATTATTACTTACAGACACATATTTGCCATTACACATATTTCTTCTGTAAATACCTTTGATTATGCAATATTTTTATGTTTTTTTTTTAAACCCATGTTTAATATGACAAAAGAAATATTTACTATAGAACTCTGACCATCTCTCCATCACCTGATATACCCACTCTGCCAGATGGTCATGCCTACACTTCTGTAGATCATTGTTCCTGTGTCAGCACTGTTAGCCAGAGCAAGTGATTACTGTCAGGGATAACAACTGCTCACCCATCTCTTGACAGATGCCATTTTTTCCCATTTTGAACTGCAGACATAGGATTCAGTCTTATCCAGGTATGAATCCCATTATCAAAAGTCCCAACATCAAATTAAAGAAAATTTGAGCATGGCTGCTGTTCACAGGTTTAGAACCACATTCCCTAGGGTATAACATCACCTTAATTAAACCCAGTTAACCAGCAGGTGCATCAGTCCTGGTACTGTTGTTATTGGCAAGTTTGGTTTTACCAAAAATGCTTTGTCATCTACATGTTTTGTTTTTTTAAGTAATACATTCACATTTAATTTCTGTGGTAGATAAAATGTCATTAATGAAATCGTTAGTTTTTATCTTACTTACAACTGTTACTGCGTGTGTGCCTTGCTTTTGCTACTACACCTGAATGTCAGGAAGGAATAACTTCTTTATGCATTCCTTCTGCAGTATACTGGCAGTATTAATGCATTTATGGGCGGAAGGCTTTTATTTATTTCTGCAGAAATAAATGTTCTTGTATGTTTCAGTATCATCTTTTATTAAAGTGATCAGAGGTGATCATGTGTGTCAGATGATGTTGGATGGGCAGGGATTATGCTTCATGTTTGTGTAAACTGAAATGCATATGACTATATTTTTCTGTTTTTAAATGCTGTCATCTTAGAGAATTACTGAGGATAGCCATGCATTCTTGCAGTCTTCTGGTGACATCTGGGGGCTGCTGCAGACTCCACCACCATCCCCAGCAGGTTCATGAGTAACCAAAGCTGTGTTCACAACTAGCTGAGGCCTGGTTATACAGATAAGTTCTCATATCCATTCATGTATTCCTGCAATTCATAGAGATAAGAGTAAAAGGGAATAATTTGCATACAAAAACATCAGTGACCCTAAATTTATACAAATATGTTTAATACCATCATACTGACTTATGATTACTCGAATTAGGTGGCAAATGGCTTAGAAACCCATGGTCTTTTCATAGTAAGTAGTAAATAATAGAAATATTGTGAAGTAATTACTCCAACAAGGCTAGCCATCCAACACTGTGAAACTTGGCTCTCGATGATTGTCACTGTTGAAGGGGTACCCCGACCACATAAAAATGGGAAAAAGAGGGGCTGTGGGTGGGATATGAGACAGATCAAAACTATGTTAGACTACTGAGTTTACTTAAAGAAATGTTTGCTCTACTGATATGAGAGTCAGATTACAATGACTTAAGAGAATACTGTAAAACTGTCATTGAAATAGAAATGAATTACATCAGCGGTTGAAATACATAGTGATTAATTTATTATGATGCCATTTTTTGCTGTGACTGTGCACATAGTAGAAATGCAATGATTTAATTGTGAGGTACTGTAGTTTCAGGGATATTTTGTTGACACAACCTGCATGTGTTTTTACTGGGAGATTTCTGAGTGTCACTGCTGAATGAAAAAAATGACAGTATTATGAATACAAGAAAGTGGTGAGGGAAGGAAGGATCTGTTAAACTACTTACCTTACTATTGTGAATGAATTCATGATGATAATGCAAACATCAGTTCCACACAACCTTAACTGGCTGGATTGAGAGTCTACATGTGTACATAATTATGGGTTTTGTGTCACCTATCTCTGTTCTGACAGGTATGCTTTATTGTTGTGTTTTATGACTGAGGCATATTGTTTAGCTAGGGCTGAAGGAATTTACTTATTACAGAAGTGCTTTTCATTTGTGCATTCATTAAACTTCATCAGACCAAAACTTTGTTGGTCTGATGAAGCTTGTGAATGCACAAACGAAAAGCCTTCCTTACTAAATTAAGTTTAGCCCTAAGCTCCAGGCATAGTTTTGTTTAATTTTACAAGTTTGTTTTGATACTTGTTACTTTTTGTTGGTGCACATTGTTTTGGGTGCAGTAGCGATGCAAAACCAGGTATCAAGGCAGAGAAAGGATAACTTTAGGCATGAGGAGAACCACATCCTCACGTCAGCCCTGAGGACATGTGGGAAATTTTGGAAATGTCTTTTTGAAAAAGGTGATCCCAAACAAGTTGAGATGGCAAAGGCCTGAAATCAATATGGATATAAATTCTGTTGGTCAAAGGAACCTCACATTAACACAGTGCAAGACAAAGGCACATTATATGGTAGGATGTGCTACAGCCAAGGTGTGGTGAAAACAATTGCCCATACCAGTACTGGGGTCCTCTTACACTTATCCCCATAACACCAAATGAGGAATACCGCCTTTCCATTCTTGGAGATGACTGTGACACAGAAGATGATGGGCCTGGAATAATCAGAAGTGGTGTGGACATTGGCTATTACCAATGTCTGCAGAAGCAACACACATCTGCTTTGGAAGATTAGTTTAAAAACAGTAACGTATACTTATGTAGAGAACTGAATGCTTTCATGGAATGATTACATTAAACACATAATTATTATTAACAGGTGAACCTTACGCACCTGCACATAATGACAATGATGGAAGTGTGCATGGTAAGTTTCCCCCACACCTCCTTACTCTGCATACAGTCGTGTATGCTACTTCTTTATTGGTAATGTTTTCAATTCATTTTTACAGGGTCAGCAGCAGAAAAAATAGTTCCACCATACCAATAAATTAGTCCCACTATAGCAATAAATTTGTTCCACTATAGCAATAAATTTGGTGGATATCAGCAGCAGATTGGTTGCTGAAGATGATGATAACAATAACATAGTGATATTTATGAGGGATCCTGAGGAAAGTGGCACACAGTCCCCAAGTTTAATGACAGGATCTCACACCTCACAACATGTTAGTATCACTGCAAGAAGTGACAGTGTACCACAGAGTCAAGCACATGTTAACATTACACTTATGCTTGTGCAAGAACAAAGCCATGACCTCTACATCTGTATCTCCAAACCCAGATAAAACACTTTCAGGATGATGGCAGAAATTCAGAGGTAACAGTGTGCACAGTGACACCTTTACAAAGGGATACCAGGCACAGTAATTTCTCACAGTTACACAAGGAAATATGTAAACCTTTGGCTCCCCAGCAGCAAATGTCCTGTGACATTGTTAGGACTCAGGGCACTGCCACAGAGAGTCAGCTGGAAATGGTCAGTGTCCTCCAGGGTATAATGGAGGATTTCTAACACTATATGGAAATGGCAGGGGTAGGGATAATGCCACAACTGCACTGATGTAACACTCATAAGGAAATGGCAAGGAGTAGGCATAATGCCATGATTACACTAATGTAACACTAATTGGAAATGGTAGGGAGTAGGGATAATGCCATGATTACGCTTAACATAACACTATATGGAAATAGCAAGGAGTAGGCATAATGCCATGATTACACTAATGTAACAGTAATTTGAAATGGCAGGGAGTAGGGATAGTGCCATGATTACACTAACGTAACACTATATGGAAATGGCAGGGAGTAGGGATAATGCCACGATTACACTAACGTAACACTATATGGAAATGGCAGGGAGTAGGGATAATGCCACGATTACACTAACGTAACACTATATGGAAATGGCAGGGAGTAGGGATAATGCCACAATTACAATGACATAACACTATATGGAAATGGCAGGGAGTAGGGATAATGCCACAATTACACTAACGTAACACTATATGGAAATGGCAGGGAGTAGGGATAATGCCACAATTACAATGACATAACACTATATGGAAATGGCAGGGAGTAGGGATAATGCCATTACACTAACGTAACACTATATGGAAATGGCAGGGAGTAGGGATAATGCCACAATTACAATGACATAACACTATATAGAAATGGCAGGAGTAGGGATAATGCCACAATTACACTAACGTAACACTATATGGAAATGGCAGGGAGTAGGATAATGCCACAATTACAATGACATAACACTATATAGAAATGGCAGGGAGTAGGGATAATGCCACAATTACACTAACATAACACTATATGGAAATGGCAGGGAGTAGGGATAATGCCACGATTACACTAACGTAACACTATATGGAAATGGCAGGGAGTAGGATAATGCCACAATTACAATGACATAACACTATATAGAAATGGCAGGGGAGTAGGGATAATGCCACAATTACACTAACGTAACACTATATGGAAATGGCAGGGAGTAGGGATAATGCCACAATTACAATGACATAACACTATATGGAAATGGCAGGGAGTAGGGATAATGCCACGATTACACTAACGTAACACTATATGGAAATGGCAGGGAGTAGGGATAATGCCACAATTACAATGACATAACACTATATAGAAATGGCAGGGAGTAGGGATAATGCCACAATTACACTAACGTAACACTATATGGAAATGGCAGGGAGTAGGGATAATATGATTACAATGACATAACACTATATGGAAATGGCAGGGAGTAGGGATAATGCGATTACACTAACGTAACACCATATGGAAATGGCAGGGAGTAGGGATAATGCCACAATTATACTGATATATAGTATGGTGGCACACCAAGCATCTGTGGCTGCCTCCATTCATTCACTTGTTATGACTTACTGGACTGAAGTAGGATTCAGTCTTGAAAGAGGAAGAGGATGAGGTACTGCCCAGATACATGACAGCAGATCACATGACACTGCAAATGCTTCTCAAGAAAGTACTGTAGTTAGTCGAGGGGAACAAGCACCGGGATTTCTTGCAGGCCATGACAGCATTCATCTACACCTAGCAGAAGCTCCCACTCGAGGTGTCCATGCACCATCCCCTAACTTATCTTTAAGAGATGTGTATGACACATTTCATCTTAACCTACTGTGATTCAAGTGTGACATTTCTGTTACTTACAATTTGAGGTTCACACATATATGTCCATGTTAGAGGAAGTAAGTTATTAAATAAAGTAAGACAAAGGGGAAATTATGTCACTTTTCACTTCATACATTTAATTCCTCTAATGGTATTGCTTAATACCTCATAGAAATGTGGAAAAGAAAGCTGCATATCATAACGTATGGTGGCATTGATTAATACCATTAATGCTCTATGCATGATCACTGTTAAGCTGTCAAGTAACTTCAGCTTAAAATTAATAATACAGAAGTATTCAGGAAACACTAAAGAAAATTACAGATTAAAATGAGTATCCTGCCATATAAACAAATTCTGCTGCCACTTCACCTCGCTACTGCATGATGATGTTTTTTCATCTCTGAGGCCACAAATTATTTAGTATGACAAAATAAAAGAAGCTGATGTGCCGTACCTAACAGACAACATAGTTTAAACTGAGGAAATATTACACAATATATATAAAAATACAATATAATATGTTTTCATTCAAGTGGGAGGTATGAACTCATGTTAAATACTGAAATAACACTTATTGTTAACTGTACCACTTGAGAATATTCAGTACATGCATACTTAGGAGCACCACCTCAGCAGAATGCATTGTCCAAAACAGTTAAAAATGAAATTATTCCTTATATTTTGCCTTACACATTGAGCAGGAGTTAGTGAGCACTCAAGCATGACTTTTACAGGCAATAAAATGAGTACCTGTTTTGAAATAAAAAAAATATTTAAATATGAGAGGGGATGTCAGATGAAAGGGATAGTACACTCATGACCCACAGTGTATAGCCCACAGATATCACTGCATACTTCAAATTATACTCAAGTGTTTTACAGTAAAGGAAACACTAACCTGAATGTCATGGTCCAAAGTTCTGGACTAGATGTTGCCTCTTTTATCTATGCAGCCATGCCATGCACAAGCCTGTTGCATGGGGTCCCCTTACTACCACTGCTGCTGGCTGGTCATTATTATTAGTGATAGTAGGACTAGAACTGGGAGGTGCAATGACAGCAGGGGTCACTTCACCACCAAACTGGCACATGATCATGTTGTGTAGAATGCAACATGCAGTTAACATCCTGCATGCAGTAGCTGGGTCTACTGAAGGGCACCTCAGATTCATCCAGGCACCTAAAGCAATTCTTCAAGAAGCCAGAGGCTCTCTTGATGACAATATGTGGTCTGGGACTGGGCTGTTTTATTGTCTTCAGCACTCTACTTGGATTCTCACTGGTGTCATGAGCCATGGCTCCAGTGGCTATCAGTATCACCTGAAAAACAGTTAAGTATTCAGCAATAAATTTACCATGAATTAGTACTTAAATAAAATATAATAATAAAAAAAAATTCCGCTTGAGAACAACATGACCACTGGGTATTCTATCAAGCAAAAAGAGGTGGTAGATTGAGCTTTTGTGCCACATATGGGAATCATGTGCTCTGCCAGGATGCTGAAGCGATGTTAGTGATAAGCCCCATGCATCACACACTACCTGAAAAGTGATGGAATGGTAGCCCTTCCTCATGCAGTGCACCTCCCCCATGGAATGAGATGGGCCCTAATAGCAACATGGGTTTGATCTATTGCACCAAGTACTTCAGGAAATGTGCCACCCCATAAAAGACACACATAGTAGTCTGACATCATTCTTGAGAGAACACTGGGGAAAAAGATGTACTGATCCACATGTGCCAAAAGTATATTCAGGAACTGCTAAAGTATTTCTGTGGCAGAAGCCTGCAAGATACCCAAAGTCTCTGCAGTCTGTCTGGAAGCTTCCATGGCAAATATAGTGAGGATTGTACATGTCTTTGTATCCATAGTGATGGGAGAGACCACTTATCCACCAAGTACCCCTGTCAGGGTCATAAATGCTCACTAGAACCTTACAATATCCTTGTCCACTCTAAACCTATCAAGTATCTCATGAGTGTCAAAATTATACTGAGTTATTATCTCCTCTTATATTTCCCCTGTTGACCATTGGGTGCAAGAGGTTTTGGGTTGGCAAAGACAAACAGCTCACACCGAAACAGCAAAGCTAGCTGCAAGTGACAGCTTCATTGCAGATTGAAAAGTAGATAGAAAAGGTGTGGCTCAACCTTTTATAATAAATCTACAGACATAGAGGAAATGTTTGAAACTTAGACTTTGAATCACAAATAGGCAGGAGAAAGCCTCACTGGCATATGTCATTTTTACATAATTTATCATATTCATCTCATTTTGACTCAATTTGCTTAAGCTTATTTGCAGCCATTATGCATTTATGTAAATAAATGGCTCCTTTTCTGAGGAAATGCACAGATAGCTTTTTATCCATTCAAGTAATGACTATGAATGCCACCCATTATCCATTCAAGTAATGACTATGAATGCCACCCATTATCCTGTTGATATCAGTTTACATCTACTGACTCCAAAAGAAGATGTGTAAGCAATGTTTAAAAAAATAAGGACTGATGGTTAAACTTTTTTCTACTTCAGAAGTTTATTCCAGACCACTTTGACTCCTGATTGAAAAATATATGGAGATACTTTGTATCTCAAATTATTTCTTGTTGAGAAATTATGTGAAGGAAATGTTGTTGTTGTCTATGTGTGGCACATATTAGAATTCCTGTAATATACCTGTACACTGGAATTAGGACGATCTATACATTCTAGACCATCCAGAATGCCTCTGGATACAACTCAATGAATATTCATATGAAAAACACAACACAATATTCTGTATGAGTCCTTATCAATGATATGCACGTGGAAGCATCACTTGGATATGCCAAACGCTTATTTGTACATACGTTGGTTTGGTTATACAAAAATCATTTCCAGGTTATGAAGTTGGACATCATTGGCAAAGGTTGAATTATTATCTATGGTAACTTCTGGGTCTTTGAATTGATTTCCTTACCTGACAGCAGAACTTCATTATTACTGAATTTACCTGCCCAGTATCCCTTTCTCTCCTTTGATGAACTGCACTTTCCCTTTCCCTAGGGCTGTATTTATAGCAGAAGGGATTATACCGCTGAAGTCTAATTACTATATTAAAATATTCTCCCACTATGCTTGATGTTGGAAAATGATTGCCTTTAGAGTGAGTGGATTATTGCAAAGCCTTTAATGTAAATACATTTCCATGGGTGATCATAGAAATGCTTAATAATATGTAGTAGCGAGGAGAAAGGAAAATAAATATTGAAAATCATCCATCTACCAATTATTATAACATACTTGTTCTATTACCCAGCCCTGAGTGAGATGAGTAATAATATGGCAACACTGTTTTGGGATGGGCACAGTTAAAAAGAAGGCATCTTCTACCACAATAGGGAGCTAGTTGCCCAATTTGAGGCTTCAGGCATTACTTTATGCTTTGATGGGGTTAAGAAGATCCCTTTAATATCCCATAAAATAAAAGAAACAAATTTTTTGAATTAGAGATGAACATATTTATGGTTAATATAAAAATGTCCTATATTTGACAAAGTCTTGTTATTTGATAATGAGACCTACAGAAAAACAGGAGTTTGTTGTTGTTATTTCAAGAGAAAGCCTAATCCAACTAAGCAAAGTTCCTCTCTCTCTCTCTCTCTCTCCTCTCTATATATATATATATATATATATATATATATATATATATATATATATATATATATATATATATATATATATATATGTATATTCTATCATATGCTTTCTCTATGTCTAGGAGATGGAAGCTTCTTCTTTCATTTTCTATTTTTTTTCCTCATCCATCTGTCTGACTGCACACAAAAGGTTGGTTGTGCTGCATCCTGATTTAGTCCGGACTCGTTAGAATGCCTTCCATCTTACTTTCTGCAACTCTACATATTCATTTACCTCACTCCAGAACTGTCATGAAGTGTGATAGGGGTTTGATACCTCTATACTGCCCATAATTGTGAATATCCCATCTGCTCTTGTACACTGTCACTAATATGTTTCTTGTCCAGTTATCTGAGGTACATCTTTCCCTCCATATTGCTATGAGTGCCCCAAGAGCTATTTCTCCCATAACCCAACCCACTAACTCTAGAATCATGCTTAATGCGAGGGGGTGACCTTCTATGAGCCTGCTGCTTTCTCTGTCTTCTTTTTCCTTAGAGCTGCTCTTAATTCTTCTTGGGTGAGCTCTTCTTCTTTCATCATAGACTGTGTCTGGGACAGTACAGCTTCTGTGGAGTTATCCTCATTCTTTCTATCTGCCTTCAATGTTCTGTGGTGTGGCTAGTAGGTTGTGTCCTATGACTACTTTCCTATTTTATGTCATTGCATTGCAGCCTAATACATTTTCTATGTGCCATCTACTGAGTCAGTTTACAGAATTTGTTGGAGTGCCTCTGATGCCGTTCTCCTTGCTATTGCAACTGCTTTCTTAGTCTCTTTGTAAGGCAACGTGTATTCCTTCTTAGCCTAGTCCATTATTTCGATCTCCCACTTTCTTCCAGTGTATTTTTTTCTTTAGATGATTTCTTGGACTTCTGCAATCCATCACCAAAGTTCCTTATATGCTTTCTTTCTATAACAGGCTCAGCCTCATATCTGTTCTATACTGCTCACAAATGTTGAAGCACTGCCATTTTTCTGCAACTCCATATAGTTTCATCTTCTTCTTCAGGTGCTAAAGCCCTAATTATTTCCTTGTACTCTTCTGTTTTCTCTACAGTCAACTTCCAGGTCTTCAACCTATTTTTTGTTGACCACAGAGCCTTCTCTGGCCACTTTTTGGAGCTGACAGTGGTAACCAGTAGCTTATGCTATGGCCCAACTGTTTCTCAGGGAATGACTTTTCAATCACTGAATCTGTCACAATGCTCTTTCCTTACTAGTATAAAATTTACCTCGGCTGCATATTGGCCACTCTTGTACTTGATCGTGTGACTACCTCTTTATGAACCGTGTCTTGGCCCCCATCAAGCCTTTTGTCAGACAGACGTCTAGAATGTTATCTCTTTCTTTATTTCTATTGCCCCACCTATGTGGATCAAGGCAGTCCTCATATCCTCTTCTGTCTGTCCCAATATGTGCATTTAGGTCCTTTATTCTATTCATAAACTCATATTGTCCTGCTTTATCTAGTAGATCCTGCCAACTGCTGCCTGAATGCACTCTTTTCCTTACTATAACAACCTTGCTGTGGTGCATAGGCTGAGATTATGAATACTGTTATATTTGTATACTGGAGCCTGTTTGCCTCGAGTCTATTACTTATTCTAATGACATCCCTCACTGCCTTCTGAAGACTCTCCATCACCACAATTCCCACACCATTTCAAGTCTATCCTCCTCCTAAGTGATAGACTCTGGATCTCAAAGTCACTATGTTGCATTGCCCTTCTATCTTGTCTCCTGACTTCTGAGGGTGCCCAAACTCCTTCTTACCATCCTGTCATTCACTTGCAAGTTGTGTCCTGTCAATGAACCATGTAGCAATCCCTACTCCATGTTTGGCAAGTTGATCAGTTTTAAATCCAGCTGTAGTTCAATAGAGCTATCCTGGTTAACCCAAGATGGGAAACTGGACATAGGATAGTCAGTAGATTTCTGACCTAGGACTGCTAGACTAGACAAACACTGACCAGTAAGGGCAGTAGGTCAGAATAGGCTTTGTCCCTTTTTTGTGTGTGGGAGTGACAGAACATGGCCGTTCCATAATGGCATTGTTAGCCCATAGGTCAAGCTTCTGAACCTTGTACTTTGTGCATCGGAGACAAAGACCAGCAGCCATTATGCCAATTGTATTACCTCCATATATATATATATGATATATACAGGGAATGACTAAGTGCTATTCGGACTGCCGGACTGCAGCCCTCCCACCTAGACACAAAGAAACAAAGAAAATCTGGTAAAACAAAAAAACAATCACGTAGTCCCAATCCTGTTGTGCGGCATGCACGCGGACAACTCAGACTGCAACTTATCAGCCCAGTCTGGATATGGACAAAGAGGTACCCAGCAATCATTGCAGTGAGATACCAGGAATCTGTGTGGTGACAACCACAAAGAACAGAGGAACTCTGGGACTGCTTCAGTCACAGTCAAAACCAATGAGGAGGACTGAGCTTTTGCTCTCGCAAGACTTTCAGTGTGCAGGCTTCCATGGATTACTGCTGGACAAGAAGGCTTCTAGGTAGATTAATTGTTCCAGATTGTGGGCTTGCTTCGTTTGCTGGATTTGAGTTCTGTTACTTTTGAAACCGGGTAGGTGTTCATTCTGGGTCGCTGGAGTTTGGGGCTGGTAGGTGAAGGCTTTTATATGCAGCTGGCTTTGGAGTTTGGACTCCTTATACTGCGCACTGAATGAAGGTGTGTGTGTATGTGTATTTTTGCCTCAGTTAATATATACTGGTGGCTAGAGAGAAACAAATGGTGGGTATAGGTGTTAGAGATACTTCCAGGCATGAACCTTGCATTCCTTGGATGTAGGTGTAAGGACCTGGACTCCTATCCACCACGATACTTCAAAAAAAAAAAAAAAATTTTACCTTCATATTTGTTCTGTTCCTCATAAAATCTGTGGTTTCTGTATCTACATTTTTCCTTGCTAGAGTTCTGTAGTGCAGTGGCGCACTCTGTTAGCATTGCTGCCCTAGTTTAACAACTACAGGTTCTCTTGGCTTGATTTCTTAGCTGGAGGCCTTCTGTGTGAATTGTCTGCATGTCTTCCATCTTACAAGAGATTGTGTCTGGCATTTCTCTCCCTGCTCTGCTTTGAAATCGTCTTTTGTTCCAAGTCAGACTAGTTTCTTGGTTAAAATGTTTAAAATAACAGGCATTTGAATTTCAAGACTTCATGTTCTTCAGAAAGTACATTTGTAAACACACAAACTGTTTATTCTAGCAGTTGTCTAAGTTTATAATATGGATATTTGAAATTTGTCCCTATTTTTGGGACTGTATTCCCCTAATATTACCGCTTTCTTTGTCCAGCTTATTTTGTGCTAAGGTTGAGAGTTATCTATGGTGAGAACTGAATTCATTGAATGTTTGGGGCTGTATTCCCCATTACTGGCTTCTTCGGTCCACATGTTTTTTTTTGCTAAGAGGTTGAGAGCATAGTGAGAATTGAATCCACTGAATATGTTTGGGGCTGTATTCTCATTATTGGCTTTGTTTCAGGTGTTTTGAAAGCCAAAGAGGCTGACATGCTTCATGGTGAGAACTAAAATTCACTAAATGGTAGCCATTTAAGTTTGTCTTCCTGTCTTTCACCAAACAGCTGATTTGGCATAGTGGTGTTTCTCTGACTGTTTCGGCTGGGGTCCCCTGGGTTAGAAGATGCAGTGAAATGTATGGTGGTAACACAGCATTTTTTCTAGCAACTTTCCAACGATGATTATACAAGCAATGTTTAAATGTGTCCCTGGTTTTTGGGTAGTCTCCCAATAAATGTCGGCTTTTTCCAGATTTCTTGTGCTGCAAAGTTCAGAGAGATACAACTGCGTGTCAGAGTAGATTTTACATAGGAGCTGAGAGCTGCAGGGGAACAAACTTTAGTGCTGCTTATTCTGAGTCAGCTTGCATTGTTAATAGCACAACAGGTAGTGTACTTGCTTTTGATGCAGAAGGCTGTGGGTTCTACTCCCACAGTAGATAGATGCATTACTGATATTGTACTGTGTTGTAAAGTGGGTGGATGCTGTGCAGTCCTTTTTAGCAAAGATAACAGAGTAGTAACTATGAACTCATGTTATCATTTTGCTGCATACAGTTCCTATTGCGATATTACTAGCTTATCATTTTTTTTAATACATGCAACATAGGCAATTTATTCCTCAAGGGAAACAGGCACTTTATTTGTAGATGAATAAACAATGACATATAAAGTTGTTTGCTATGCAGCAATACCTCTTCATTGTTACAGATTTCTTTAATGTGCAATTATTTAGATGACTTTACTACTTCAGAGATTGTGCATATTTACTGATACTGTGCGACTGTAGAAGGTTGAGTAGACTTTATGATGGAATGTGTTCCTTGAAATGGGTAGTTTTGTCATTGGTGCATGCATTTTGTTTCATTTACTGAAAATGTTCAAAACAATACATTTAAAATGCAGATCTAACAACTGTATCTGTCATTGTGTACAAAGGAATATAATTTAGCAAGCAATCAGGAAGGTGTATCAAAGAGCACAATGTATGTTTCATGCAAAGTAATGGCCTGAATGATTTGAAAACAGCCCAAAGTTAATCTTTATCCTGCCACTGGCAAAATGTATTTTCTCTTGAATGTGGGTTTCAATGCTGTTTCATTGAATGAGTTTCAAAGGGCAGAGAAGTTTCCCAATGCTAAACCTGTTTTTCATTGTGAGACTGCGTTGCTGGTTATTAGCAGATGTCTTAGTGTATGTGCTGTAAAATGCAAAATAAAACTTTCAAATGAAATCCAAAATCATCAGTAGAGAGTAAAAGCGAGTATACACATTAGTGTTTATGGTGTTAAATGGGTGGGAAATAGCCAAGTAATGGATCATTGGAATGAGACATGCGCTGGGGGAGGGCTCCATTCTGACCATGTGATTTTGTGGAAGGGAATTGTGGCAAACTCAGACAGCCCCAGCTTGAACTGATACCTCCCCAACTATCAGATTTTCACAGAATGAAT